>NC_056732.1:1485713997-1485806497 GCF_019279795.1 Protopterus annectens
TACCTAGTATCTCCAAAGAGCAAGTCATAAATTCACTCTCCCTAGTCAAAAACACAGCCTCTATGGGACCAGATAATATTCCAGGCTGCCTACTAAATGGATTAAAACAGGACCTAACCATTTGGTACTCTCTTCAACCACTGTCTAAGTACTGGCTTTGTCTCAGTAGAGTGGAAAACAGCAACAGTAATTCCCTTGCACAAAAAGGGTCCATCAACTAATCCTGGGAGCTATAGACCCATAAGGCTAAATAGCCTTATCTGCAAAGCCATGGAGAGACTCATCGTGGACCTTATCAACAAAGACATAGGTGACCTTCAATCTCTTGACCCAACCCAATTTGGCTTCTTTAAGGGTTGAGCATGCTTATTAGATCTGGTGGACTTCTTCGAGAATATCATCAAAGCCCTGGATGAAGGCAAAATAGTAGAGCCAAGGCTTTTGACACAGTCCTCCACTCAGGCATCATCGAGAAACTAACCCAGCTGGTAATTAACCCATATGTCATTAGATGGGTAGCCAACTGGCTCACCAGCAGAATGCATAGAGTCAAGGTTGGGGATTCCACCTCTACCAGCAGACCGGTTACCAGTGGTGTACCACATGGATCTGTGCTGGGCCCCTACTGTTTGGAATCTAGTTCTCAGAAGTCCAGGTGAAAATAGATGGCCTGTGGCTTACCAGGTTCACTGATGACTGCAAACTGGGTGCAAACAGTGAGTCCCCCAATGATGTTGGCATATCACAAAAAGGGCTTACATAGACAAATGATTGGTGCCAAAGCCACAGACTTAAACTAAACGCAAAAAAATGTGTTCTCATCCCTTTCAGCAAATGGGAAGTCCCTGCAAATTGCAATATGAACAGTAACTCCCTTAGCTGAAACCCTGTGTTGAGAGATTTAAGAACACAGGTTGATAGCAACTTTAACTTCAGTCACCATGTGCCCACAGTAAGGAAGGCCTTCTGTGATGCTCATCCTATAAGTAATGGCATTGCATCCAAAGCTAAGGATATTATAACTCCCCTGTGCTCATTCCTCATCACACCACTAACAGAGTACCCTTCTGTATGTACCTCACCAACCACCTGCAGCAGCAGCTGGAGAGACCAAAAAGGTTTCTCACCAAGAAAATTCAGGGCTTTCAACAAATGACCTACATGGAGAGACTGAAAGCCCTTTCACTGTATTCTGTAGAATATAGGCTGCTGAGATGCAACTTGTGCTTGGCCTACAAAGCAGTCTTGGACCCTGCCCTAATGGAAATGCTGCACATCCACAAGTCGAATAGGGCAAGATTCACTCGTGCTAGGGATCTTAACCTAGCATGCGACATTAACAGGACATTCTGGAGAGACAGATACATCTTTCAGACATTGCCACCTCTCTGGAAGAAACTCCCAATTCATGGAAAACAGAGCTCCTCTATTTAAGTGTAACGTAAGCAACTGGATGGGAGACTGTAAATTTACCCTGAGGGTGTCACCTATGCCCCTCTTGGATAAGGGCAGTCAGTGCTGATCATAGAGTCATGATGCAAATATAGACCATACAACTTTGTTAATAAGGGAACAAGGGTATAACCTGGCTAGGCTTATAAAGGCCCTATGGCCAATAGCCTAGTAACCTCTTATGAACCTATGAAGCTATCTTTGTATTGTTTCTGAGAGTCACCTTATTTTCCTTCATGTGTGCAATAGAAGACTATTTTTATCTGAACATAAATGCAGGTGAACACTTAAACCTTTAAGCTCATTCTTGGCTGAAATAGTTTGCACACTTCATCAAAGGAAAGGCATTTATATTCCTAGTGATATATTCCTTTGCACTTTGAATTGGTGATTATTAGCCATAGAGAGGTACTAAGTCTATGGAACACAGGCAAGCACCATATATCAAGAAGTATATGAAACCAACTGGACACAATCTGAAAATAAGAAATGGATAACTCAAAGCAGATATAGGGACATTTTTACACAGAAAGGGTGGCAGATAATTGTAACAGCATTTTTGGTAAGGTTATATTGTTAAAAAGCGTGATATATTTCAAGAGAGGTATGAAATTATTTATATCTATATCCATATCTATATTTATATCTTTATCTATATATTTATTTCTATATAAATTGCAAGAATATCCCAGCCAAGGTAAAATAATGGAAGCCCATGAAATACATGCAAATGACCACTTATGGACATACAGAGTTTCAGCTACATTGCTTCTGAATGCCCATGACTTTTAACTTTTTACTTTTAAGTCATATGTACATTCAGACCAATAAAGCCAAACCTGTCCTCCATGGGCCTCCATTACTGGTGGTTTAAGGCATTATGCAGTGAAAATTCTAGCTTGACTGTTTTTTTCTTGCAGTTTTTACTGAATGGTTTGTATATGTGACAATTTTACCCTTTGGTTTATATATATATATATATATATATATATATGTATATATATATATATATATATATATATATATATATATATATATATATATATATATATATATATATATATATATATATACACACACACACACACACTGATGATGCACAGGTACAGGTGATCCACTGTGGCGACCCCTAACGGGAACAGCCGAAAGAAGATGATGATGATGACACACACTGATGATGCCAGGGGGCAAAACTGTTTTGTTTTGCTTGCTTCTCACAACTGTGTGGTGATTGTATCATCTGCATTGAAAAAAAAAGCTATTTTGTTTTTTAAATTACGGCTCCAGACTAGTTTTTTCCAAAAACAGCTTGGATATATATATATATATAATGTGCATATGCACACGCACACACACACACACACACACACACACACACACACACGTATATTTATATATATATATATATATATATATATATATATATATATATATATATATAAAAACACATATATGGGTTGGTTTTATCAAACGTACGTTTGTTTGGCAAACACACGGGGTGGTAGTGACTGTCAAATGTACACATTGTCAAATGTTTGAAATCTCAAAGGTGTGTTTTGCTGACACAGCTAAATGGGATTTAGGAAGGGGTTAGAGTATTTGTGCAAGTGTTTGAGTATTAGGTTCAGAGTAAGGCTTAGGTAAGGGCATATCAACACTGTGTGTGTGCGTGTGTGTGTGTATGTGTGTGTGTGTGTGTGTGTGTGTGTGTGTGTGTGTGTGTGTGTGTGTGTGTGTGTGTGTTAGGGATTAGTTGAGAGGACTGATGGTAATGCCGCTGTGTGTTTTTGTGTCTGGGTTTGTCTTGTGTAGTAGTAGTAGGGTGATGGGAAGTGTTTTTAAGATAAGGTGTAGGGTTATAGTTGGGGGTATTGTTAGGGTTAGCACAGATTATTAAGGTGGTGGTGCTAACCTTAACCCTGCCCCTGCTCCCAATGCAAACCTTGTAGCTTACCTTTCTTCCTGTAAAACTACCACTGCAGATTAGAGGTTAGTGTTATTGGGGGTTTAGTGTAAAGATCAGAAAAGAAAAATATTTTGCCTTTTCAATCTTTTGCAGGTTCAGTGTTTAAGGTTTTTGATATTATGTATGTTCAGTGTTCTTTATGTTGATGTTTTGTTTTTGACATTAAGTAAGTTCAATTTTAATTTATTTATTTATTTATTTTATTGACATTTGTTAACTGGGGTAGTCCAGCTGGGCCAGGAGCCCTTTTTCAGTGGAGACCCGAAGAGAAAAGCTCCAGTTACAGACAGTGTAAGTATACATAACAATTTTGTTTACAATTAAAAAAACAATTACTATTAGCAGTACAATTTAAAACAATTCACAGTGATAAGTTAAGAGGCATTACAGGGATTTGATCAGTAACACAAAAAGTACAAATAAGTACTGTACTTCAATATTTTTTTTTTTTTTTTTACACGTAGCTGATGTATAACTGGTGTGGTAAGGTATATAGCAAGTTGTAGTATTTTTGGAATAGTACAAATTATAAGGTGTGAGAGATGAGAGTGCATGAATGGGGTGGAAGGGATATCTAGAGGTGTAATGTGATGTTAGAGAAAAATATGTGGGAAATAATATGCTGATAGGATTGTATGAGATTGTGGTAAAAAGAAATAGTATTGGAGTGGTAAAAAGTATGCTGAGAAGTTGTATGGGATTGTGGAATACAGAATAGTATTGGAGTTAGGTAGGGTCATGACAAGTACAAGTTCTGGTTCTAATAAAGTGTAGTCTGAGTTCTTTCTTAAATTGTATAGGGTGTGTAATGGGGCGTAAGTGGGATGAGAGGTTATTCCATGCCTGGGATAGGGTGGATTTATATAGCAGTCTGCTGATAGATTTTATGGGTTGCTAGATGTCAAGGAGTTGTTGGTTAGAAGTATGAAGTGTGCGAGTTGGTGTGTAGATGGATACCAAGGAGGAAAGGACAGGGCAGGAGGATGGTTTATAAAGTATAGCATGAATAATTTGTAACTGAGATAGAAGGAGCTGTTGAGGGAGTTCTAGCCATTATAGTGAGTTGAGTATGAGGCAGTGGTGTGAGTTATGTAGGGAGTTTGTGATGAATCTTGCTATTATATGGTAGGTTTGTTGGAGCTTGGCCAGGGTGGTGGATTGAATATTAGTTAGTATTGAGGTGGCATAGAGAAGGGAGGAGAGAAGAAGAGGCTGAGCCAGGGACAGTCTAGCATCGTAGGTCAGGAATCTACGGTTATGTTAGAGCATACCCAGCTTTTGGTGAGTTTTTTTTTTTATATTTTGAAGGATGTGTAAGTTAAATTTAAGTTTGTCATCAGTGATGACACCTAGAAGTTTTGTGTGAGAGTTAGGTTGTATGGTGGTGTTATTAGAGGATGAGATGAGAAAGGTAGATTTTAGGTGAGAGAGAGTATGTGGGAGGAATAGCAGGAGTGTGTTTTGTTAGGGTTTAGGATGAGTAGATTATCAGCTAGCCATTTTTCAACAGATAGAAAGGTGTCCTGGGTGAGAGTGTAAAAGTCAGAGATATTGTTGGAAGTGAAGATGAGAGTTGAATCGTCAGCGTATTGGATTAGAGCAGATTGTTTGCAGGAGGTGTGAAGTTCATTTGTAAAGATATTGAATAGGAGGGGACCCAAGATGGAGCCTTGAGGCACTCCGGTAGTCACTGGTAGGTAGGGTGAGCAGGAGGAGAGCCATCGAACAGATTGCTGTCTATGAGACAGATAACTAGAGAAGAAGGCTAGGGTGGAAGGAAATAGATTGAGGTTGGAAAGTTTAGTTAGAAGTAAAGGATGAGAGACGGTGTTGAAGGCTTTTGAGAGGTCGAGGAAAAGGCTGGATACTAGGAGGTTTTTGTCACGGGCCTCAGCTATTGTATGTGTAAACAACAGGAGGGCTGTAGAGGTGTTGTGGTTAGGGCGGAAGCCATGTTGGGTGGGAGTGAGGAAGTTCTGTTGGAGGAGATAGTTTAGGAGTTGTGAGTGTATATATTTTTCCATAATTTTGGAGAGAGGAGAGAATATGGCAATTGGACAAAAGATTGATGAGTCTGTTGAGTTTCCCCCCTTTATGCAAGGGGATAGTGAAGAAGGATTTCCAAATCTCTGGTACTGTTGCTTCCTGGATAGATCTATTAATTAAGAGGGATACTGGATAGGCTATGGATTCTGAAGCTAATTTGAGGAAAGTGGGTGGGAGATTGTCTGAGGAGGGAGAGCAGGGTTTAAGCTTCAGAAGGAGTGATTTAATATATGACGTTGGAACTGATTTGAAGGAGAAAAGGTTACTGTTTTGTGGCTTGGGAGGGATACAGGTGGAGTTCGTGTTGCAGTTTGAGGGTGTAACTTTCTGTACAGTATCGATGAAGTGTCTATTGAGAAAGGTAGCAGTTTCTAGAGGACTGTTGTTTGGGTAAGGGGAGGGATTTGAAGGGGATCTGTGATTGAGAATCTTCTTTAAGGTGGACTAGAATTTCTGTGGATTGGTTTTGCAGTTATCTTGGGGAGAGTTATAGTATGATTTTTTTGTTCTTACGGATATGTCTTTTGACAAGCTTCTGAAGTTCTTTGTACTTGTGAAACAGGGAAGGTTGTTTAGTCTTAGTCCAGGCTTTCCAACTGTTATCACATTTATGTATGAGAGATTTAGTATCTTTAGAAAGCCAGGGGTCAAAGTTAGATTTGATTTGAATATGCCTGGTAGGGGCTAGGGAGTTGAGGATATCTATGAATATGCTATTACATTTGTGAACAGCATCATTCAGAGGAATTTGTTTGAGGATGGACCAGTCAATACTAGAAAGGATAGAGTTGAATTGGGTGGTATTAAAGTTATTTAGTTTACTACAGTCTCTATAAGAGTGAGGTATTTCTGCTTGGGAAGAGTGTCGTAGGATGGTAGTAGGAAGATGGCCACTCAAAGAGTTTGCTAAGGTAGTTGGCCTGTGGTAAAGGTTAGGGGAGTTAGTGAGAATCCAGTTAATGGTCGAATTGGAAGAAGTGGTATTTTGTATGCGTGTGGGAGATGTTATCAGTTGGTGGAATCCATGGAGGTTGATACTGAGCTGTAGGGAGTTAGTAGAACTTTTTGGTCCAGTCGATGTTAACATCGTCTAAGATGAGAGTTTCGTAGGGTATGTTGTGAGAGAACCAAGAGAGGATATATTCTAGGATTGGAATATTATTACCAGGGGGAATATATATGGAGGAAATGATAAATTTCTAATGGGGGTTAAGATGGCAGTTAAGGATGATAAGTTCAGCTGGGTGGAAATCATGAGCAGGTGTGGTGAGGGTGGAGAGGTTAAGGCTATTAGAATGGAGGATGGTAACACCACCTCCCTTTTTAGTAACTCTATCACAGCGGTAGATATTGTAGCCAGGTGGCAGTATTTCATTTTTAGTTATTTGGAGTTTTAACCAGGTTTCAGATAAGGCTAGGATGTGAGGGGTGGTTTGGGCTATCCAGGCATGTAGCTCAGTGATTTTGTTGGTGAGGCTTTGTATATTTAGGGAATAGATAGAAAGGTGTTTGTGTTGTGAGGCTTGATATGAGGGAGGTTGAGGAGGGAGTGAGAGGTGGGATGATGTAGGGGTGGAGGATCTGATGGTGGGTGTAAGGTTTTGGGCAGGGGAGGGTGGGCCTGTACATAATACAATCATATATATATATATAGATATATATATATATATATATATATATATATATATATATATATTTATATACATATATATATATATATATATATATATATATATATATATATATATATATATATATATATATATATATATATATATATAATATATATATATATATATATGTGTGTGTGTGTATATATATATATATATATATATTTTCACCGAAACGTAAATCCGTGAATGCATTTACACGAAAGTGCATTTCAATGAAAACGCACTTTCATGTAAATCCATAACAAAAAAAAAAAAAACGTAAAACACTTTTATGCACCCCCACCCCCCTACTTTAATATTCTCACTCCGAGGTCACACTACAGTGGGGAAAAGGGAATGTTCCCTCATCCCCATTGTACTACAATCTCAACAACAGTCCTCTTAATTGTACAGCAACACTAAACGTTGATGTACAACTAAGTTAACATACAAACTGCATGTTTGTCTTTATTTAACTAATTTTTTTTTGTTTAATTACTTATTTACACGAAAGCGCGTTTTCGATAAAACGCACTTTCGCCTAAATCCACTTGTGAATTTCACGTTTCGGTGAAACGGAAATAGGCAAACTCAAGTAGATCCACACACACACACACACACATATATATATCTATATATCTATATATCTATATATATATATATATATATATATATATATATATATATATATATATATATATATACACATCTATATATATATCTATCTATATATATATATATATATATATATATATATATATATAAATATATATATATATATATATATATATATATATATATATATATATATATATATATATGTGTATGTATATGTGCATTGATCCCATTCAGAAGACTGACTCAAAGGAAAGTCGAACTTCATATGGTCGAGACCATATGATCGACTTCTCGAAATGTTGAATGTTTTGAATGAAGATCGCAGTACAGTGGGGATGGGGGAATCTGCCCTTTTCCCCACTGTAGTACAATCTCAGATATTGTATATATAATATGCAGGGGCTGAGGGCATACATCCCCCCTATAAGATGGGGGTGCAGGGGGGCTTGCTCCCCTGCAAAAAACATAGATTTTTGATGTTTTCTGTATTTTGACATTTCGGAAATTCGTTCATATGGTCTTGACCATATGAATTTCGACTTTCTGTTGAGGCTATCTCCTGAAGCTAATACCCGAACACTTGCACATATTATTTTCAAACAAATACTGAAAAATCATGTCAACTCTTCCTGGCTATTTTCCTGTTGTATAACCTAACCTCTTCCCTCTCCTTATACAATAACTAAACTCCTATGCCTTTCGCTAATGGTACCTGATGATACTTTCTCTATATTTTTTTAGCTTTTCCATCTCTTGTCGATACTTGCACAATAATACTCCCCGGGATTCATGAAGCTTGCGCCAGGCACAGGCATAGCGTAGGCGGTATAACGCCAAATATGGCCGTCGAGTGATTCAGGTACGATCCAATTCCACGTGCACTACTGGCGTACGCCAGATCTACGCAGCCCCCGGCGTAGGTATGCTAATCACCCCATGTGCAGTGTCGCACCATGCAAATGAAGGCATATAGCGATTCATGAAGTGGTGCAGGCGTAGCGTAAGCCCACGAAAATGTAAACCAAAAAGCACGGTTTACATTTTCCCAAACGGAACATCGGAGCTATGGAAGAGGGCCAGACGCAGGTATCACAACGTTAACATATGCCAATGGCGAAATACACAGCCAATGGCATAAGAAAAGATGCACAACACGTAAATAACAACATTTAATGTCATGTCCACAGTAACGCACAGCACAACCGCAGGGCATGTGTGCGGAAGCTGTAACATAAAGAAATAATATAAAAATGTCAAAAAATTGCAACGTAATAGAAATCAGGTTTACAGCATAATGCACAATGGTAGGCATGGAACACCACAACCAAGGTGCAAGGGTTGCTAAGGGCTTGCGATAGTGTTCGGCGCGGTAACTATGAATTAGTAGTCAATGCCATGCAAATGAGGCAGATAATACTGAATCGCAAATGTCCCGCCGGATGAAGGTTGTACCATACGGCGCAGCGGTATAATACCGAGGAGTGGCTCAGAGGAGATACATGACATCAGCAGAGGGATGTGCCACCGTAGCAGTAAGCACATTGGAGCATTGCAAATCTGGCCTGTCCATTACTAAGCAAAGCTGCAGGACAGGTGTGGGGAGGAATCGTTTAGCTGAGAGCACACATGGTGCCCAAAAGCGCATGTGTACGAGGATGAAAACGTGCCCGAAACCCAGTAATCGGACCCACGGGCCGCAAACAATAGCAGAAACAGGAAGGTCAGGGGAAGAAAAGAAGGAAATGCTGAAGTAGGGTAATTGGAGTACTAATGAGCAATCAACACCAATCAACCCACGAAGGCCAATCGACGGCAGCTGACAAGTCTGCTTGCAGAAACCTGCAAAACAGGATAGGGGAGGCATTTGAATGCAAAGAAAGGAGGGGAGGTATTGGATTGCAAAGATAGGAGACTTGACACAGCAGAGCAAAGCAAACTGACAGCAGACCGGCAGTAGCACACATAACGCAAGATACGCCAGGTCCAGGAAAGTACAAATGAAAGTAGGCTGCAGGATGCATGCCAGAAAATGGTAGGTGCAACGTGCAGAAATGTAAAGGGAAGGTCAAGAGGTAATCCACGGCAGGCAAATGTAATGCAACACCAAAGGCACCACAATAGTAGTTCCGGCAGTAAAACACATAAGATAACCTGTAGCTACGATAGTACATACACACCCTATGACATCATCGGTGTTCACAGCACAATAGTATAAAGTGTGAAAGCACCCAACACACACCTGTGTATTCCCAAAACACCGCACCATAGGTGTAAACACACGGGGAACTTTTAAAATGTACATGTTGGGAGCTGCCATAGCTGTGATTCATCAGCATGTGTTAGAGACTGACGGTGTTGTGGAGGATGATGCCGACAACCACCGCAGGCCTCGGAGGAGAAGGAGAGTGTTCAGACCAAGGGTAACCTACCAGGGGCTACATGACCTGGAGATAGTAGAGCATTACAGGGTGGACAGGGACATCTTACAGCAAATAGTGGAGCTGTGCCGGCCATGCCTGAGAACCAGAAATAACAGAGGGGAACCCATCCCAGTGGACATGAAGGTATGTGTAAGCCTGCGAATACTGGCCACAGGTACTTTTCAAAGGCCAACTGGAGATATAATGGGTATCTCACAGGCATCAGCATCCAGGGTACTACACCAGTTCCTGGATGCCATGTTTCCACATGCCAATGAGCAGATATACTTCCCCAGAACTCAGGAGGAGTTGGCCAGCAATATGCGCCACTTCCACCGTGTGGCACAATACCCGGAGGTACTGGGAGCGATAGACTGCACGCACATACAAATCACGTCACCACCCGGTGAGCAGGGTAGGCACTACATAAACTGCAAGGGATTCCACTCCATCAACTGCCAGGTCATGTGCAATGCCCAGGGCATTATCATGGATGTGTGTGCTGGCAGCCCTGGAAGCTACCATGACTCCCATATCTGGCATGCCTCACAGCTGTATCAGGTATATGTCAGGGGGGACATCCCACATGGCCATCTCGTGGGGGATGCTGGCTATGCACTGGAGCCGTGGATGATGACTCCCATCAGAAATGCACACACATCCATGCAAGAACGCCATAATGAGGCACACGCACAAACCAGAATCATCATAGAGCGTGTGTTCGGGATGCTGAAATCATGGTTCTGGTGCTTGGATACATCTGGTGGAGCCTTGCAGTACTCTCCAGGCACGTGTGCCCACATCGTCATAGTATGTGCCATGCTACATAATATGATCCTGCGGAAGCAGCTGCAGCAGGGACAAAATGGTGAAGGCCCTCATAGCCCACCACAATTGCCAAGGCCATTACAGGCACAGAGGGATTCAGACCATGAACACACTGTGCCAGCCCCAGTAGGCAGACAGAGGCATGCCCAATATGCCTACGCCTTGGCAAAGAGGGAACGTATAGCACATACTCTGACAGTGTAGGCCCCTATGGACTGACACCTCTCCACCTGCACACAGTAAAATGGATGGCACACAAACATGACCACCTGTAAATTGTAATGTATAGGTGGCCCAATGTGTGACTCCTACATAGGCAGCCCTCAAACATTGCAAACACAACAGCCAGTGGAACACGGAATGTCAACACCTGAACAGTACATGAGTCTTACAGCATATGGTGGTGCTGTGTGCCTGTCACGTTCCCCGCCAGATATATATATATATATATATATATATATATATATATATATATATATATATATATATATATATATGTACACATATGCATATATATAATACAGATAGAAAGGGCAATAGAGGGATATATGGTGATATAGATGGATTCAGCGATATCTGCAAATATAATAGATAGTTCAACGACATTCATAACATCTTGGAGGTACAAATAAATAGGATACCACCAACCATGGAATGTGTAACATACCCACATGCGTAACCACGAGGCTGAAAGACCGATAGAACACAGTACCGGAACAGTACATCCGCAAGTAATAGTATGATGATATGAAGGGACAGTTAGTCACCGCTGGCGGTGTCGCGGTCCACGTAGGTACTGTGTTCAACTGTGTCTGTGAGTGCCGTAGTCTGTGTAAGTGTGCATTGAGGGTGCTGTGTGCGTCGCTGTGTGACTGTAATGTGTGTGTGTGTCCGCAACATGTGTTTGTTAGTGCCAAGTCAGAGGCAGATCAGTACGGTAGGTATGGGTATAGCTAGCCGTAGGCATACGGTTACTACCTGTCCCACAGTAGGAGGGACAGCCCCACCCTGGGCAGGTGTGTCCTGACATAAAACAGTACAAAGGGCAAATGTCCGAGATGGTAGGACATAAATATGTCCCATATATAATGTAACAGTCGTATTTAATAGTTATGCCTGTATGTAAGAAACTTAAATGTTACATGCAATATGATAAGTAGCCAAAGTCACACAACAATAGATATGTAGTGAGGATAAAAGTATGTGCTAACCTGTGTACTGACCATGGCTACGTGTTGGCCTGTAAACACCGCTTTGTGTCCGGCACGTGTCCAACAATGACCATATGAAAAGGTGGCAACCCATGGCAAACAGGCTCTTTTAACAACACAACCACAATGACTGCAAATATCTGGGACAGAAATACAAGGGATAGCTGTCACTTACACATATCCCCTGATATATCGCTGCAATTACGGAGGTATACAAGTAGCAAGCTCACCTGCAGATGATATAGAAACCAGTTAACAATGGCCCAACGTACAATCCCGTAACATAAGTCTACTAACTGTTAGCTCTCTAATTAGGGACGGAGCCCACATACATATATACGGATTATGTAGAAATGCAAGGCCCACAAACCTGTATAGGTTACGTACAACCACCGACATCCCCCACACTAGAAACTAAAGCAATACAGACTGTAATAGCAGCACAAACATCCAGTCAGTCAATTACATCTGCAGAACCTTCAACATACCATGTGAGAGACACAATTAAATGCGTCATGCAATATTGCAGGCATTGTATAATGGAGCAAACAGCCATGTTACAGGTTTTGATTGCAATACTCCGTTATCAGACGTTGGGATGACAGGTACACCCACATGTTCAACCAAATACTCTACCTGTCACACACAATCCACGGGGGACATGAATCCAAACTATACTTGTCTCTATGCATAGCAGTTGCAGTTACACATAACAAAACACAATACAGACCGTCTCCCCAAAGGTAGGGCAAATAGTCAACGCCCAAGTGGAGAATCCAATTATACCCCACTGTCGCTGCGTAATTGGCGAATGGAGTAGCTGCACAGCTGATATGCAAGTAATTACTCACTCAGGAACACCAATTGGCGGGATGAATCCACATGTTTCAGGTATCGACGTATATAAGGATGACTTGCCAGACATTCAAACCGTATGCTCATACCGAATAACAGTTGAAACACTGTGAGAGAGATAGAAACGAAACTCCGTAACGAAACAAGGTATGTAGAATGCCCGATATGTAAGGTTATGTATAGCATGATCTGTATTAATTAGTTTTACTGTATGTATAGCCTGGATTGCATTAATTAAACGTGTCCGCAATGCATAAAGTGAGGAAAGGTATTTATGTAGTGATGTCTTGCTGAGCATACTAACGCTTGTAGAAACTGTGCGTCCAGCAGTGGGACACAAGGTACAAAGCACAGACACCACAAGGGATGCTACATGAGGGCGTTAAACAGAACAATGCCATACAACCCGCCGTCAGTGGTAGGGTATGTCCAACAAGGACGTGCCATAGCAGGGGATAGTATATGTTGATATACTGTCACAGCACGCATGTGTATGGGCATATAATGTTAATGACATATGTAAGGTGGTCCTGTGCAAGTATGCTTTGCATTATGGGATACTATGTGAAATATGTGTAATGTATAGTATTATAGGTAGATATGACAGATATTCTACACAGCATAACAGGCATATCATGCATACCACAGGTATCGTCTATTGGTATGTACAATAACAGGATACATATGGCCTGTAGGTATAGGACATAGTAATAGCATGATAGCTAATCTAAATGGAAGGGCTACCAAGTAACCATGCACAAATGACATGTAATAGCTTCACAGGTGCATAGTGGGGTACTATGCAGTCTGGCAAGTCCATGTGTAAGCACAACTACATTGATCACACTAGTGGCACCTCTCTAGGGTAGTGTCCTGTGAACAGCAGAGCCAGGTGTCACCTGCACCTCTGCACAGTACAGCCACTGCAGTGATCCTAGGCCTACATGTGTCTCCCAACCACCAAGGGAGGTATCACATGAACAGTGCTACTGAGTGTCCCTGCGTGATGTACATAGGACTTATGTTCCACAGCATGGTGAGTGTCCGGTTTGGGAATGTAACCCAGAAGCACATCCCACTCATTGTGGTGTGTGTGCACATATCCATGAGCATGTTGCTCACAGTGGCCTCTGCTTATGTCGCGTATGAGGAGTATATCCAGCAATAATGTTGTGGACATGGGCCCTGTCTGATCAGCAGAGGTCACCCCTGAGTATGTAGTATGCAAATGTGTACAGATGTGGTGTCCGTAGTGCAGCCACATATTTAAACTGTTGGAGCTCAGTAAACGTCATGGTGTGTTAATGTTGTGGTATGTAAAGCTGTAGCTGTTGTGTAAGGTACACCCTAAATGGGGTGGTGTACCCTTGAATGTTTGTAGATGTCTTGAGTTCAGAGGTACAATGGGTGCCTATGTACCAGCTACACACCCAGTATAGATAGGTGTGGCCACGTAGAAGGATATCTATGCCACAGTGGCAATACGGTAACCACAGGAGTGGGTGCGACATATGTGTGTACTGCAAACATGTACAATGTAATATGTATGTAGGGGACTACCATCCATGTGATAGTCAGTGGGTGAATGGTGTAATGCAAAGGTGATGTGCATGCACCTTGTTTCATGCAGCTTGATGCCATGATAGTCATATTATGTATCTGTCACAGCGACACCCATATGGTTGGAGTCAGTATCAGCTGGTGGAGCAATCATGGTGCTTGTTATGTAGGGGTTTGAAAGCTAGGCAGGGAAAGTCCCCTGTGCTAGCCTGTTCCACAGGGAAGCATATACTGAACATGAGGGGCCCTATGACTGAGGACCGTGGTATGCCAAATGTACCTGACATGTAGTAGGTACTATGGTATGCTGGCCTCACTGTGTGTCCTGTCCATGAGCCACATAGCATAACATCCTGAGACACAGGGTACGATGTGCAGGTGGATGTGTATGTTGTCAATACCAGAATGGGGAATGGTGCTGAAAGGCAATGAGAGGACAATGTAGGATGTGTGGGCTCCCGTACCATCAGCAACTGCCCTGGTAACTGTATGAAAGGAGTCCACCATGTGTAGGGGTCATGCTCTGGCCTTAAGAAGCCCAACCCAGGTGGCAGCAAAGGACGGGAGACCAACAATGTCTCTGTGAATGACGTCCTTGATGATGTGCCCCATAGCCATGCAGAACAGTCCAGTCAGGTGTGTAGGACTATAGTCCCACTCGTGCAATGTGGTGCCACCTGTGTGTAGTGTGATAAATGCTGCTGTGTGCCATTCAGGGGCTACAATGTCTGAAACAAGGCTATTACTGAATATGGTGGCCTAGTGGGGAGACATGTAATTCAGAGGTTGGTGGACATCACAGCCTGGGACATTGGAAGGTGACATGGGGCCAGTGTCCCAGGACATATAGAGTGTAGGTCAGTACTGTGTAGGTGTGACCACAGGGACACCACAATGTTCATGTATGGATTGCGGCCCTGTAGTGAGTGAGAGGGTGTAATGTCAGCATTGAATCCATCCTCCAGCATGTTGCCAACAACACCTGGGTCTGCAATGTTCCTGAGTGACTGTTGTATGTGACAGCAGATGTGGGTGTTGCCATCGAATACTGACATACCACCATAATGCCTGGTGGTACACCCCGGAATGTGTGGTAGTCATGTTTACGTAGCTAGTCTTGGAGTATGTGATGAGGGACCCTGTGGCCCCACCACGGCTGACCAGTGAGCCACCCCACACATGGGAATGTACACCACTGTGCAACAGCCTACACCTGTTGTTGTACATCATATGTCCATGGAACATGACCACCAGAGTGGCATCTGTTATCTGGTGTGTACCATCATGGCTCTGTGTGGAATAGCATGATCCATGCAGTTGTGTACATGCTAATGAAGTGCACTGGGGTATGTGTCAGCATTTGTATGTGCATTGTCTATCTGCACGGGTGTCATGATGTTAACAACCACTGTCAGCAGACGTCTGTAGTAGGTGTTGTAGTACACATTTACTGTGTATGCTGTGATGGGTGTGTTGCCGGGATGTGGCTAACAAGGTCAATTAGCATATGTTCAGAATCCACCAATGAGGGGATAACCCCAGGTGTGTAACACCAGTCACAATGTGGTAGTGTTCATGCCAAGGGTAATGTAGGTCTTGGAGGTGGTGTGTATGGGTTGATCCAGCAGAGCGGATGGTATGACTCATGGATGTGTCAGTGCATGAGTGGCTATCCCAGTGAAGTGTGGGGTAGTGTCAGTCACACATCAGTAGTAGCTGTCTGAGGCCCACTGTCCACTATACCAACATAGAAGGTATGTTACCCGTCGGGTATGATGTTGACTCTGTCACTTGTTACAATGTGTATAGCGGTCCCGGACACAGTTAGTTGCATGTGGAGCACCTCTGATGCATTGTGCTAAGTAACTTGCCAGGATGTGTGCAAAACATAGTGGGATATGGGAACCCCTCACCTGTGGGTGTGCCGGTCCAGATATGTGCCTGAAAGGTATGGTCTGTCTATAACCTGTCATTGCAGGTGTGCTCTGCAGAGCCTAGAGGCAGGTCCCAGTCACTGCAGAGATGTTTGAGTGGTGCATTATAAGGTGTGCCTTGCCTGCGTGCATCACAGAAGAAGATGCAAGCATTGTGTCACATGACCCCATGTCGTGCCTGCCAGTTACCGCCCTGCTGGTGACAGTTATTGGAATCTGTGCAAGACAGGCAGTATAGAAGCAGCAAGAGCCTTACATGTGAGCTGTACTCCCAGGACTGACAGGTGCAAGTCATCTGTGCTACAGCATTGTGTTTGACCAGGACAGTCATAGCGGACAGATACCACATGCCTGTGGAATGACAATAGGAGCATAGGCAACTGTTGAAGTGACACAGTCGGTCATTGTACAGTGGTATCGTGTCCAGACAAATGCAAAATGCTCCCCAGGGCTAGGCCCACACCCTCAGGGCTATAAGACTGGTGAGCTATTGCATGTCCCTGTACACGTAGTCTGTGAAGTGGCATCACAGGGCAGTCACACTAACATGGAGAATGACAGTCATATCGTACCTGGTGAGGTGTGGCATGGGTGCATAGGTTATGTTGCAGAAGCAGTTACCCAACAGCAAGATGTAAGCAACTAACGCCTTGTGTAGCCTGCTGTGTGGAACTGCAGTGTGACTCCCTACAGAGTCAGCTATGACTGGTGTGTTGTGAATGTTATAACTCACTATTGGCTGTATGTGATGGGCACACATGAGTCTGTGGGCTATAAGCTGGTGATGTTGTCTTCCATGATGGGGACTACCTCTGGTGACTACAGTGAGTATGGAGACGTACTGCACAAGTTGTCCTCATAGGTGTGGCCAGTGGTGTAGATCATGTGAGACTATGTGATGGGTGGGGTGTGTTGCGAATGACTGTCAGGTGCAGTCAGGGTTGGTGACAGCATTACCCCCAGCCATAGCTGTCAACCTCCTGTCCCCAAACTGAGGAACATTAGCCATCATACTGTGTGACAAATGGGCAAAACATGGAACACTTACAACTGGCTTACTAACAGCGTCAACTAGGAAGGGCATATGATGGCTAAAATAGGCTGGTCTTACGTATAAAAAAGATATTCCAATGAATTAATATGATTCCCATCTATTTAGCCATGGCTAGCAGGTAAACTATTTACAACAATGAATGCATGACAGACCCTTCCAATGTGGAACCTTGAGGAACATGCACCTTTTAGAACCCCAAATGAGGTACGTTCCTCGTAATGAGGTACACCTGAGAGCTATGCCCCCAGCACGGCTGCAGAAGTGCATCCCCCACAGGCTGTAGTGCCGTATGTTGGGAGGTGAGCATTGAATGTGTACATGAGACAATTGCTCTATTGCCACATGTACGACATATCCCTCATATAGACAGGCAGTAGCACTGGTACGTGACAGTTGGACATGGCTGTATATACAACCATGTCCCACAGGATATGTGCGTTACGTGTGTACAACAGCTGTCATACCTTAAGCACACTGGGAAGTGTAGGACAGCCAGTGTACCTGTGGGAAATGGTGTGGAATGGGCGCTGTAGTAATCAGTAGCTCATGACATGCTCACAAGTTCTGAACAAGTGCCTAGCATGACCATACAATACAGATAGGGTGTTGGATAATATCAACCCACAAGTGGTGATGACAGTCATTTAGGGTGGCACCGCACTATAACCCTGCTGAGTATGGTGTGCATGTCCATGAACCATTAGCACTGTAGATGTTAGCAGTACAGATGTACAAGACAGCATGGATATTTGATTATAAATACCTTTGCATGTCACAGGAGTGTTCCACCAGTGGCCTGTTGACAGACTCACAACTACAAAAGGTGCAAGAGTGACATGTGCACAGCACACCAGTGCCAGCTACAGTAGAACAGGGTTAATGTGTTGTACCCCACCCTCATTGTAGCCCATACCACACAGACAAATGTTAGGCATCTGTGTATGTAAGGCTGTGAATGGCCATGACCTATCAGCATAGTTGTGTCAGTGTTGTGAACAACATACAGAATGGGCTGTGTGGGTGAGGTGTGTGACATATGTGCACAGTCTGATGGATGATACCAGCAGTGTCACCTCTAGGTGAACATCCCTGTACCCATAAACTACTACCTAGGCTGTGGTCAACATTATGGACACTGTGTAAGGGATGGTGCTGTGCAGTGCACCCCCCGACATGGTGATGTCTCCAGGCCCCTTAGGTAGTCATATGAGGTACCCATGTCATGTCAGGGTGCCATCCATGAGCACGGAGATCACTGGACAGGCATATACAGCACTGTGGTGACCAATATTGGATCACATACCACCTGTAAGGGGTAATGGCTATGCATGGATGTGCGATACCAGCCTTCACAATCCACACCTCCACTATGCAGCATGCTGTCTACCTTGCAGAAGGACATTTGCTACACCATGATGATGGACATGCTACATGTCCATATCCTGATCTATATGACATATGTCATGGACAGCCACCGTCCTAATACTAGGATCGCCACAGGCTGGACAGATCCCTGTGCCATATATGTGACATACTCCTGCCATACCATGCAACCCTGTCCATCAAAGCTGCACATGTCATCCCAGTCATACATGGTGTGATGGCCACATGGTAGATGTACTATCAACTGACTGGATCAGTAATGTGGCACTGATGCACCTTGCGGTGGCCCAATGGCTGTCTGTTACAGCTTGGAAACCGTGCCCGCACATGCTATGGTTGATAACCATCCCTGCGAATGTCGTCTGACTAGCCATTGTCCCATGTCTATCACATGTGCAATACAGGCGATCAGTGGCAGGATGTTGAACAGTTGTACAGTGCTGTGTAGATGTATATGGCAAAACACATGCATGTACAGGTGTCCATGCGTATGTGTGCATTGTCACTGCTCAAGTCCATTACGGCTGTGTCTGTGTTGATATGTGACATATACACGTCATCCAGGTCAACAGTAGTACCGTGGACACATCGAGGCATGTGCAGATAGGTAAGAACACAAGTGCAGGCAAATAGACATGCCCACAGCAAGACAGCATTTACATGGAGTATGAACACTGTAATGTGGTGACACACATATATGGTGTTGATATCCAATGCATAATGGGTGTGACATGTGTGACACAAACATGCCAGTCGTGTCAGTGTCATGATGCTTTGCAAAGATAACTGTGCAGATGTAGTAGATGTCATAGAAATGTATGTGCAGCAGTATCTCTGTACATCTCTGAAACTGTGACCTGTCACCATCATTATGTCTTACAGATAATGCCCCGTACACGCCTCCCAGCATACACCCACCAGGAGGATGATGTCCTCATCCCACAGCTCCATGACAACTATGACTTGTTGTTCAGCCATGTGCCACAGCATGCCCAGCAGCAGGATGACCTGTGGCAGGATCTACGCAGGAGGGTGAACGATGTGGGTGGCTATAACCGCACCTACCAGCAGGTGCACAGACACTGCACGGACCTGATACAACATGCAAAACAGCGTGCCACTGCAATCGCCAGGGAACAAGGTGGAACAGGTGGTGGGCCACCAACCCAGCCCCCACTCACACACACCGAGGAGCTACTGGCCAGTCTGGGGACACCCAGGGAACAGCATCCAGAAACACTAGCTGCCATCGTGGAGGTGGGTGTCTCCCAACCAATGAGCCTGGAGTTGCCTGGTAAGTCAGTACTGCACATATGGCTATTATATCCCATGTAGTTGCATGTGTCACTGTATATTATGTAAAGTAACAACATATGCAAGGTATGTGGACACACATGCTGCATACTACAGTATGCTACGTTGTGTATGCACACATGTGCATACTATATGCTATTACACAGGTGAATGTGTTTCCATGCACAGTGCAACCTGTGGCTGTCATACAGGCATGGATAATGTTCATACTGGTGTGTCACCCCTATACAGGTACCTCTGGCGTGTCGCACAGACATGGGTCCGTTGCAGGTGAAACTGTCATCAGTATCAGGCATGTTACAGTGTAGATCTATTTGCCATGTGGCCAGTTAACACTTGCACACCTGATGTTTGTTCCAGTCACGATATGCAGGTCGCACCACCCTTCATTCACACATGCCACCCATGTGCAATATATACAAACGTAATGATACACTGACTTTAAACCACAGTACTTGTCATTGCAACATGTGTGGTCAGCTGTGCATACAACGGTGGAGGTGTTCTACAATGGAGGCATATGTAGTATGGATTGGAACAACATGTGTGGTATGCACACAGTACCACACAGTGAGCTGTGATATGGGCAGCCCACAGGTGTCACCATTGTGTCATATGCCCCTGCATTGGGTGCACACATTGTGATGTGCCACCTGACATGTCCCAGACATATAGTGTTCTGTCTGCAATATTGTCACGCTATCGCATGACCTATACCCCACATACCAAACATACAACCCGTTGTCTGCATAGCCCTGTGGATTGTGACATATCTGACATCTATGGGTGTATGTCATATGGGACAACACAGACATGTGGAAAAATGCCCATCACACACACAATTGGCCAACACATGTGCACACATGGCCATGGGGGATCGCCAGAGACATGTAGCCACACAGTACTTGGGATGTGTATACACCCTGTTGCACATTGCCCACACATGGTCCAATTATAGCCTTAGTTGACCGATTATACAGTTGATGTGGTACACTGGACAACCTAAAAGCCTGTGCACAGCTACTGGAGGTGTCACTGAAGTCTACCATATACAATCTGTTGAACATCACGACTGTGTTGCAGTTATGGCTATGCAATGTGTACATCTTATGCATTCTACAGCAACATAGATGCCTCATGTTGCCATGCAATGGCACAGTGTCTGTACTTCACGCTGTATAGCAATGTAGATGGCTCACATTACCCTCCCATGCTTATGCACATTTGCTAAACATGCATTCTATCTGTAGGGCATACACACAACACTGCAATGTGAAGCCCATTATGATGCTGTACATGTGTCAGGACACCATTGTGTCAAACATGTATGCATGTTAATGCACATGTCAGCAGATTACATGTCAAGGTCACGTCAGCCATGTGTACTGTTATCCTGTTCTGGGCCACATGGTGTATCACGGGGATGCATGCATACTACCATGATTGTGTGAACTGCATGGCTACTGATATAACACCTGCTTGCTGTAGTGTGCATCCCAGGGAGGTATGCTTACTAACACTATTAATGTCTGAGCTGCATGCCCTCTGCTGTATCGCAGGCATGCTGCATGCCATCTGAAAAATCACATGCATGGTGTGTCTGTGTGTGTCTGTGTTTGTGTGTGTGTGTCTGTGTTTGTGTGTGTGTGTCTGTGTTTGTGTGTGTGTCTGTGTCTGTGTGTGTCTGTGTGTGTCTGTGTGTGTGTCTGTGTCTGTGTCTATTGTACTTTACAGTATTTTTTGCATTCACAGGTGATGTAGGTGCGTTACCCTCCTGCGGTCCATCTGATTTTAGTGTCCCCACAGATACTAGTGGTGATGAACACATGCATGAGGTACAGGCAGGGTTGTCAGGGGCTGAATCTGTGCCAATGGTTACCATCCCAGCTATGTCCCCCTCTTCCCCGCACACAGTTCAGCTGCCAACACATACCGCATCACCAGTGGCCATAGGAGAAGGACAGTCAGTGTCTGTTAGCGTGGAACAGGAATGTGTGGTGGCTACAGAAGGTGTGTCTACACACCATGGTGTCAGTGTAATGACTGCAGATGTGCCACACAGGCATGTGGCCGGTGCTGCCCGTAGGAGGACCTCTGGCAGACATGCACCTGCAGGACAGAGCGCAGCAGCTGGTATCACCAGACACATGTTCCAGACTGTAATGGCGGCACAGGCACATGCTGAATGGCAGAACAGAGAAGGGCAGAGGCTGCAGAGGGCTGCTATCCATACCCTAAATGACAACATCCAGGCATTGGCAAATGCTCAACAGCAGATTGCTAATGTTCTTGATAGGCGATTAGGTGAAATGGTCAGAATCCTTGACCGAGGCATGGCAATCCACGAGCAGGAGCTGTCTGTGCTGGAACACCTGGTAGCAGTGAGGCGTAGGCCACGTGGACGTAGGCCAGCAACACCACCTAGTGTAGGTTGACGTGAGCGTGCCACCTCACATGCCCACTCCCATAGTGCCGGTAGCAGTAGCAGTGCAGCTGGTGCTGCGCTGTCAACACCAGGACACAGCAGGCCACGTGGATGTGGCCCTGGATGGTCTCAGCGGGGGCACGGTTCCAGCAGACATGTGTCGTCGGACAGTAGCCACTCTGTACCTCCACCTGTTAGTGCCCGTGCAACCCCAGGCAGGCACAGGTCACGTGGCCATGGATGGGCACAGTGAGCTGTACAAACTGCTCTGTACAATCTGGGGCTGTCAAATATACCCCGTGTAGGCCTCACAAATGGCAGAACTGTGTACACACATACATGCACACAGCAAACACAACTGTAGGGCTCCACAACATCCACATGCATTCTGCACAGACATGTCTGGTCAACTCACCGGCCCTTACACACACACATGATGTTATCCATTGGTGCAGCCTATGCCCCTGGCAAACATATCACCCTGTGCATATGATGAAGCCTGTGCCGCATCCCTGTCATCCACACCATCGGTGCAGGGTTATGCACAAATATTCTGATGCACAGGGTGAACAGCATAGTGAGAGGTGTATGTAATATTACCTGTGTATGCATAGTGAGGGATGTGTATGTTGAGGTGTTTGTGTGTGAATACTGAGAGAAGTGTATGTGACATAGGTTGTGTACTGTCGACATGCACCAGTCATACCATGTAGTGCAGGTGCAGCATGCATTGTGATGTGTTTACAGTATGTGTCTCGGTTACATCTGTAGCACCATGTTGGTTGTGATACCCTGGTTCCCTCCTATGGTGTACTTGCATGTGCCTACAGGTAGCAGTGTTTGCAGTCCCCCACGTGTAACTGTGGATTACTCACAGGCACGTCTGGCAATATCAGCATGCTACATGTACCCTCAACCTGACTGTTGGACACACCAACATGACACAGATGTCCGCACATATACTGCACCTGACGCATGTGGTCGGTGCCACAGGCTACACTGGACAGAGACATGACATACATAGCAGGACACATTACGGGTATGGTGGCATGGTGCAGGGGTTGTACACAGCGGCCTGGCCAATGATGATGTGAGGTGTCACTTGGTAGCTGGAGGCCACACTGTGCAGCAGTAGGACCCTGTAACAGTACGGGAACATGGCCGCATTCACGGGGTGTACACCACTATAATGCACACCCCATAGTGTGAAGGTGGGGACCCTTGCCTGTGTGGTCATCACCCTCACAGTACTATGCACCCACATGACGTGTCACAGGGAAGGGACATGCACAGGTAGCCAGTATGGCTGGGACCTATGGCATCAACAGGGTTGTGTAATGCATCGCCATTACGGGTTAGTCACCACGTGGGGTTAGTGATCATTTCCCACCGTATATTAGCATACACCCTCACACCAAGCACCAGACATACATACAGACACACACACACTGTGGTGACCACACATGTGTATACGGACAGCCGACGTGTGTGATGCATCTCACCGGCCGACGTCATGCTTCCCACACTGACGTATGTACAGATCTCTACAATGGTGTACAGGGATGTGTAGCAACTGGGACATATTCTGCGCGATATGTGGCATCCCTGGTCACACATTCGGACACACATGGCAGTGCTGGGAATGATACACCTGCCATATGATGACACATTTGATAGACATGCAGAGGTATTGATTGCATTATGTGTACCAACGCTATATCTGGCAAATGTGCTGCTATATGCACACCGGAGGTTGTAGGTGTTACAGGTGCCATGTGACATATAGTTGTTAACACCTGACCACTGTGTATGCATTATGTCAGCACCGTCACGTAACAGCGACATAACGTACTGTTTGCACATGGCATGATAGGATGGTGTGTGACACAACTGTGAGCCACCCCCTGCACACATACATCTAGACAGGTGGTTCACCACATTATGTACACACATCCCTCCATACGTGCTGTTTGTATG
The DNA here is from genome assembly GCF_019279795.1 of Protopterus annectens. Taxonomy (NCBI): domain Eukaryota; kingdom Metazoa; phylum Chordata; order Ceratodontiformes; family Protopteridae; genus Protopterus; species Protopterus annectens. The sequence goes on from NC_056732.1 coordinate 1,485,738,693, forward strand.
TCACCATATACAGGTGTCAATGATGGGTCTGCATTGCGTCTGCATGTCGTAGGTAGGTGCAACTATGTTACGGACATCGACCACTGCACATGCATGGTTGCTGCATGCACAGTACAGATGTCACATGTGTCTCCTGTTGCCATGTTTGTATGCATTGCTATTGTTGGACATGTGTGTTGACATACATAACACATGGACTGCGGTATGATATCACGGGTGTCACAGGCGACCAGTACAAGGGTATGTGTCCCGGTCAACACTGCTACCCCCTGTAGTGTGAGCATTCAACAGGCATGGGCCCACCTTCCATTCGCGTGTGTAGCATTGATTAGGCCAGTGTTATGCACGCGGTACATCAAAGGTTATGTATGTACGTGTTGTGTGTGCAGTCCATGCACACATCCACACAATCACATGTATGACATACCTAGACGTGTGTTCATTGGTGTACAGCAACAGTCAGGTGTCACAGCTGTGTAAGGGCCATGGTGTGTCTTGAGCCGACCTGTTCATGTATACTGGTATCATTGCAATGCATAATACCTGTTGGATCCCTGTTGGTACATGTGTACTCTGCACAGCTGGTATACACCCCTGTACAGCCCAGTGGTCATGTGTCACATGGTGTTGTGGGACCGTAAGGCTGTGTAGTGCTGCACCAACGACATGGTGCTGACTTGACAGCTACAGTGTACACTGCAGTGTGTACGTGTGTGACCTGCACCTGTGACAGCTGTGATGGAAGCTGTGTGTGTGTACAGGTCACTGCATGTGTGACCGCCCTGTGCGTGAGGACAGTTATACCTTACTGTGCCTTCTGTGTGTACACTCCATCTGCATGCAAGATGGCCCTTTGCAACAGCTAAGTGTGTGAGCATGCCCAGTACGCTGCTGTGTAGATGGACACACAGTACATTCCACACTGCGCCCTTCCATGATTAGAGTCCATGTGCATGCAAGATGGCCCTTTGCAACTGCTGTGTGAGCATGCCCAGTATGCAGTTGTGTAGATGGACACACAGTACATTCCACACTGCGCCCTTCCATGATTAGAGTCCGTGTGCATGTAACATCGCCCTTTGCAACTGCTAAGTGTGTGAGCATACCCAGTACGCCGTTGTGTAGATGGACACACAGTACATTCCAAACAGACGTGTGATACTAAGCGTGTGGGCATGGCCATTGACATCCTGTATAGCCATGGTGGTCATCCAGGCAACAAATGTCCAATTTCAATGTCACGATGGATGCCCTACATTGAACACACTGGTTGCTCTCTCGAAGGGTGTACTGTCTGTAGCGCATCCCATATCTATTTAGTGTTGTAGTGCTCTGTAGATATTTAGTTGGCCTGATGACAGCACTGCCGTGTTTGTGTACGTCTACCTTGGGACAGTAATATGCTTTCAGACCACTCACTCTCTAAACATTCCCTATCGGCATCTTTGCCTTTGCGGATGATGTCACCCACCTAGAAGTATGCCTCTGGGAGTGCTGTGTTCAGTAATCTCGGTAGCGCGTTCTGTAAATGCATACTGCTGTAGTGTGTTAGAGAAGGTAGGTGTATGTTCAACTCCCGGCCCTTCCAAGTGTGTGTGTGTGTGTGTGTGTGTGTGTGTGTGTGTGTGTGTGTGTGTGTGTGTGTGTGTGTGTGTTTCCAGCTGCCTGGGGACACAGTAATGCTTTTAGATGCCTCACAACACATACATTCCCTATCGGTGTCTTTGCCTTTGCGGATGATGTCACCCACCTAGAAGTATGCCTCTGGGAGTGCTGTGTTCAGTAATCTCGGTAGCGCATTCTGTAAATGCGTAATGCTGTAGTGTGTTAGAGTAGGTAGGTGTATGTTCAACTCCTGGCCCTTCCAAGTGTGTGTGTGTGTGTGTGTGTGTGTGTGTGTGTGTGTGTGTGTGTGTGTGTGTGTGTGTGTGTGTATGTGTGTTTCCAGCTGCCTGGGGACACAGTAATGCTTTTAGATGCCTCACAACACATACATTCCCTATCGGCGTCTTTGCCTTTGCGGATGATGTCATCCACCTAGAAGTATGCCTCTGGGAGTGCTGTGTTCAGTAATCTCAGTAGCGCGTTCTGTAAATGCGTAATGCTGCAGTATGTTAGAGTAGGTAGGTGTATGTTCAACTCCTGGCCCTTCCAAGTGTGTGTGTGTGTGTGTGTGTGTGTGTGTGTGTGTGTGTGTGTGTGTGCTTCCAGCCGCCTGGGGACACAGTAATGCTTTTAGATGCCTCACAACACATACATTCCCTATTGACGTCTTTGCCTTTGCGGATGATGTCACCCACCTAGAAGTATGCCTCTGGGAGTGCTGTGTTCAGTAATCTCGGTAGCACGTTCTGTAAATGTGTAATGCTGTAGTGTGTTAGAGTAGGTAGGTGTATGTTCAACTCCCGGCCCTTCCAAGTGTGTGTGTGTGTGTGTGTGTGTGTGTGTTTCCAGCTGCCTGGGGACACAGTAATGCTTTTAGATGCCTCACAACACATACATTCCCTATCGGCGTCTTTGCCTTTGCGGATGATGTCACCCACCTAGAAGTATGCCTCTGGGAGTGCTGTGTTCAGTAATCTCGGTAGCGCGTTCTGTAAATGTGTAATGCTGTAGTGTGTTAGAGTAGGTAGGTGTATGTTCAACTCCCGGCCGTTCCAAGTGTGTGTGTGTGTGTGTGTGTGTGTGTGTGTGTGTGTGTGTGTGTGTGTGTGTGTCTGTGTGTGTGTTTCCAGCTGCCTGGGGACACAGTAATGATTTTAGATGCCTCACAACACATACATTCCCTATCGGCGTCTTTGCCTTTGCGGATGATGTCACCCACCTAGAAGTATGCCTCTGGGAGAGCTGTGTTCAGTAATCTTGGTAGCGCGTTCTGTAAATGCATACTGCTGTAGTGTGTTAAAGTAGTTAGGTGTGTGTTCAACTCCCAGCCCTTCCAGGTGTGTGTGTGTGTGTGTGTGTGTGTGTGTGTGTGTGTGTGTGTGTGTGTGTGTGTGTATATATATATATATATATATATATATATATATATATATATATATATATATATATATATATATATATATATATATCTTTGTAATATGTATGTGGATATTAGCACTATTGAATGTGCTGCATTGTCTGTACATGTTCACCTTGGATGTATCTGAATGTGCTATGGCTCTGTGATAGTGCACATACTGTGTGCTGTAGTGATCCTGGGTTATAGTTGTGTAGTGACCAGTTATTTTGTTGCTGGGTATTACCAGGGACATTGAAAACAATGATAGTACAGCACCTTTAAACGGTCATGTGCACATCTCAGCAGCAGGCAGCAGTGGTTATTACTTTGGAGGATGACTATGGCTCATATACCTATGTATTACATGGCAATACTGTGCAAATCAGGTTAACATTACTGACACCCGTATATCCACAGGTTGTGATACAGATCCCATGTATGTATGTGTATACATTGCCAGGTGCAGGACTGGACTATGGTTGAATGCATGGAGGGGTGTCCATGGCCAGGAATGGCGATCTGTTTAGCCTGGCAGGTACAGTCTGTGACTGTCCCACAACCTCCAGTATATGGCTGACACATGCTGAAACAGTGTTCATGCAGATACACACATAAAACAAACAGCTAGGGATAACATACACACACACACACATTGCATCAACATTGGGCCATGCAAAACCTGTTGTCCCTCACACACACACAAATGCATACATGTTGATTGGCTGGTTCACTGACAGGCTCTGGAAAAGAAACTACATACCCTGTGCATATGATGACACCTCTGCCACCTCTTGTAATGTGTAACATTGATGCAGGTACAGACTAACATGGTGCTGATGCACAGGGTGGCTTCATAGCACTGTAATAATGTTACAATGTTGTTAACACAAAGTGTGATTTCCTTCTAGGTGTATGTAAGCAGGCATGATACATTCCAGCTATGATCATCATTGCAGTATAGTGTACAGCACTGTTAATTCTGAAGATGTATTATCCATCCATGTGCCATTTGACTGACGTGTGTAGTATTGGCAGCATGTGTTACAGAGTGTGCAGTACATGTGTGATGTGTGTAGTACAGATTTACATGTATCTATATGTGAACATGGTGAAGGTGCACTGTCTGCATCTACATGTATAGTGGACACATTGGAATGGTGACATGCCCTGTATTTCACACTGTTAACACGTCATACTTTCTATTGGTGGCCAGTATGCATTATACTACACATATTGTTGTACTTGTCTACACATGTGTGATTGCTATGGTTTTACACGGTGCTGTGGGTGATACTGTTACTATCTGTCATAGTTTTGCATTATGGTAGTAGACACGACTTCAACAGTCTGAATGACCAATTGTTATATGATATCTTCACAACTGACCCACACATGTAGGACACACAGTAGCATGTGGATCCTACATGTACTATACTATGCCAGTTCGCACTGGTATTGACCGCCACACATTGCTGGGACCATTACTGTTTGACATGTAGCCATGTTAGTTACAAGCAAAGACAATAGGGATATTCCTGTCCACATCTGGGAATTCATACTGTGGCCTAGAATGCATTCTCCACATGACACAGTTAGTCTACACAAGGGTATCATACAGACAGATACATGTTATCCAACCCATGCTGTACACCTATAAGGCTAAACAGAGTCAGTTATCCACATTTACTACACATACTTTACCAACAGTAACACATAGGTATTACACCCCAATATGTATAATGGGTAACAATGTGTACATATAGATATGTGCTATGTCATTTGTCATTTGATATTTGCATTTACAATGGTATTGTGAAGTACATCACTGTATCACATATGCAATGAGAGTTCTGCATGCATATCCTCCAAGGTGGTTGTACAACTATGATGAATGTCCATTATTGACATACTTTGCTGTGTTTGAACTGTTCTGCAGTATTACACATACATGAACAGTCACTCACACTATGTATATAAACTGTCATGTGTGTGTGTGTGTGTGTGTGTGTGTGTGTGTGTGTGTGTGACACAGATGACCTAGGCCACAGACAATTCTGATACATGTAGTTGACAAGTGCGGTAATGCTCCACCAGATGTGTCCAGGCACCAGAACTGTGACTTGAGCGACACAAACACATGCTAGAGTAAGGTTTCTGTATGTGCGTGTGCCTCATTATGGCATTCCTGTTCATGTGTGTGTGCATTTCTGATGTGGGTCATCAGCCACAGTTGAACTGCACATCCAGCATCCCCCACTAGGTGACCATGAGGGTTGTCCCCATTGCCAAATGTTTTGTACAGCTGCGTCAGATGCCACATATCGGAAGCATTGCAGCTTCCAGGGCATCCAACACACACATTCATTATTACGGGCTGGCCATCACACACAAACCGCCACTTCATGGAGGGGAAGCCCTTGTGGATGATGTAGGCCCTACCACACTCACTGGCTGGTGCTTTGATGCATATGTGCGTGCAGTGTATTGCACACAGTACTTAGGGTATTCCACTATTATGTGGAAATGACACATATTGCTGCAATACCTTACGGGAATTGGGGATATATATATCATCACTGACATGTGCTGACATGGTATTCATGAACTGGTGCAGTACCCTGGATGCTGATGTTTGTAAAATCCACATCATATCACCAGTTGATCTCTGGAAGGTACCTGTTGCTGGTATCCTTGGGGCAACACATACCTTGGTTTCCACTGGGATAGGTTTCCCTGTGTTGGTTCTGTGTGTGAGACATGGCCTGCACAGATCCACAATCTTCTGCAGGAGGTCTCTGTCCACTCTATAGCGCTCTACTATCTCCAGCTCATGTAGCCCCTGGTAGGTTACCCTGTGCCTGCACACTCCTCTCCGTCTACTCACTGTGTGATGCTGAGCAGCATTCACATTTGCACAACCCTCCACATGTTGCATATGTTGACGTATAATAGCAATGGCAGCCCCTAACATTATGTTGTCTCAGTTAAGCTTTTACAGTTTGTACTTCTCTTAGTATACTACAGTGTTGCAGTGTGTCTGAGAAAAACATGGTGGACTACTGTTTGTAGAGTTGTACTTGCTGTGCTGTGCTGGCCTACTGTACTGGCAGTGTAATATACTCAGTCTGATTGTTTTCATCTGCTAGCTGTAGTAGTTCTCCTTGGTTAACTTACTGCTATTTGTTTACCTTCTTTTCACAGTTTGTGTCCACAGTGAGCGGCACAGCGCATAGGAGCACAGTGAAGTGCATATCCGCTTCCACGTGTGCACACAGGCTTATACATGCATACAAACACTTACACTGGCTTACACAACATTACACGGGCTTCAACAATCTTACAGTAGCTTACTCGTTTTTCAAGTCACGCACACGGGCTGACACACATGCACACATGCTTACTTGGGCTTACAGGCTTGCACGGGCGCAAACACACTTCACCAGGTTTGCAAGGAACTTCAGTGATATCCATGGCGTACACCGTCAGTTTACTGACTTTACCTAGGATAAATCATAACACGCCTCTTCCACTGATAAGTCACTGACAGCAGACATGTGACACACTGCTCCAATAAGATTACAGTGTTTTATACATACACACTCATGATGTCACCTATCTTCTACGCTGATAGTCCCCTTAACCTACTCTTACACTGTAGAGGCTTGGCCCATATGGCATGACAAATTGTGCTTCACTATCCTCAGCCTCAATTGCATAGGATTGCCTACTAATGCTTGGTTACATCTCTGAGTGTGCTTCCACACATAGCAACCACTACTCAGTAGCCATGTTGTCTTCAGCTTGCCATTCACCTGCATGACGCAATAACTTTTAACTGACATTACAATTTGTATGTATATTTTACATATTTGTCTTGTTTTGTATGCACAGCACGTACTCGCGCCGCTGCGCTATGCTTAAACACCAGAGATCGGGGGAGGACAACTAGAGTTTTATTAATTTCCAATGGGAATACATGCCACTGGCCTTATATTTGGCCATTGGCATGCTTCTTCAACTAAACCATCCTTTATTTGCAGATGACATTGCTCCGTTTAGCTACTTGCAGAACGTTACTCGGTTAACATCTGTGTACATTTCTGCACATACCTCTACTCTTGCACGGACAGCTTACTGTTACATGTATCGCATATTTTACATCATTTGCATAGCTTTCACCTACAAATGGGGTAATTTGCATATCCTAACATTGTCCGTGCAATGTTCGTTTGGGGGCTGTGTTACACGCCCCTACAGGATATTGCTGAATAGCTCGGCGGACATCTTGCCTTGCTCTACTCTTACTCTACTCGTACACCGACCAAAGCTTCGTGAATCCTGGCCTAAGCTTTGATGTGTGCTAATATGTCTATTTGTGGAGTAAGCATGGCTGTAGGTATGTTTTGACCTGCTACATCTGTCATTTCTACAGAGCATCTCCCACTTTCATCATTTGTAGAGGTGACAGCCCTATAGGAACTATATGTACAGCTGTGACATTTGACAAGTCCACACATACCTGTGGTCAATACTAAACTGACTACTCCAGCACTTTTCATACCTTCAGATTTGTCTTATAGTGGTATAGTCGATGATACTGTTTCCTATAACATGTATCTGTTTCTGATACAAGATATGTCATTTTATTACACCACTACACACAATATATGGAGAAATCACAGGCCAGATGCCATTACATTCCTTTTGTAGGACACACCTGCCCAGAGTGTTGTGTTCCTCACAAAAGCCAACAGGTGCTGATCAAAACATATTCTGCTATCATCTACCTTATGTGTTCGCCGGTATTTGCGCTTTCCGTCAGTGGCAGAACTCACATGCGTGTGTGGGAGACTGAACACTGTATCGGGGACACTGCATAGCAACCTGAGGGACACATTTATGTTGTTTCTATTAACCTTCCACATTGACTATCACAGGGCATTAGTATTCATCCAGATTTGTCGAGGTACATGCTTTTGACTTATACATGTTTTGTCATTTGTCATCACGTCTTTCTTCACACCTGTCCACCTAATTGCACTAGTTCTGTACATTTATTTAGGTCAGGGTTACCTTCATACCTCTCAACTGTACACATTTTGGGTAAATGTCCCGAACTTAGACGTCTGATTTTGTTCCTTTTTTAATAATATAGGTTCATAGGTTCGTACTAGGCTATCTGCCCTAGGGCATTTATAAGCCTAGCCAGAGTGTATGTGGCTTACACCACCCCTTAGGATGAGAATACTACACCCTTTTAGGGTTTAGTTTACTATGCCTCTGTCTAGTAGTGACACAGAGATGACCCCTGGGGTAAAGCTACGATCTCCCATCCACTCGTCGAGATTTCTCTTGAATAGAGTCAGTGAGGGGCTCTGCCTAACATGGACTGGGATTCTGTTCCAGAGTGTAGGGAGCCTCTGGGTTATGAATCTGTCCCTCCAGCACATTCTATTTATTTCTGTGTTGAGGTTTAAGTCACTTGTTCTCATGGCTCTGATGGATTTGGATTTTCTGAGGTGGAGCATGTCCATTAACTCAAGATAGGACATGGCCTTGTACGTCAGGCACAGATCACTTCTGAGTAGTCGGTATGCGACTGAATAGAGCTGGAGTTTTTTCAGTTGGGCAGCATATGGCATATGTTTAAGACCCTTTATCCTCTTGGTGAGGAACTTTTGGGGTCTTTCCAACTGCTGCAGATGTCGGGTGAGATACATCCCAAATGGGGCATTGTACTCAATCATTGGCCTGATAAGAGAAGAGTACAGGGGCACAATGACCTCTCTTGATCTAGATGTGAAACCCTTCATGATAAGGTGGGCAATATAGAAGGTCTTCCTAACCACTTTGGCAATGTGAGTGTCAAATGAGAGGTTTCTGTCAACCTGGGTCCCTAGGTCCCTGATTACCTCTTCCATACTTAATGGATTACCTCCTATGTGGTAAATTGTCGGTACCTTGTTTTTCCCAAAGGGTATGACTATACATTTTTTGGCGTTCAGCTTAAGGCCATGGCTCTGGCACCAATTATCCATTTCTATGAGGCCTCTCTGAAGGATGTTTGTGTCCGCTGGAGTATCAATTATGGCGCCCAGTTTGCAGTCATCTGCGAACTTTGTCAGCCACAATCCTCCTATGTTTGCCTGTACCTCAGAAAAATAAATGCCAAACAGGAGGGGTCCCAGGACTGAGCCCTGTGGGACACTGCTTGTGACTGGCTTAGAGTCTGACATAGCTCCAGCAACTCTGACCTTGTGGGTTCTGTCCTTGAGCCAGTTTGCAACCCATCTTGTGACATATGGGTTTACATTTAAGCTGGTGAGTTTGTCTATGATGCCAGAGTGGGGTATTGTGTCAAAGGCTTTTGCAAGGTCAAGGTAGGCTGTGTGAACTGCCTTACCCTCATCAATGGCCTTAGTGACTGTTTCAAAAAAGTCGACCAAGTTCAAAAGGCAGGATCTGCCCTTGACAAAGCCAAATTGGGTAGGATCCAATGTCTGTAGGTCCCCAATGTCTTTGTTTATGAGTTCCATAATGATCCTCTCCATAGCTTTGCAGACCAGGTTCGTCATGCTTATGGGGCGGTAATTTCCAGGGTCCGTAGAAGCACCACCTTTGTGAAGTGGGACCACTGTTGCCGTACGCCACTCTTTGGGTATGTATCCTGTGGTAAGGCTAAGATTAAACAGCAGCCTTATGTGTGGGTTTAGTTCCTCTTGGAGTTCATGTAGCACACAGCCCGGGACACCATCCGGTCCCATTGATGCTGTGTTTTTAGCTTTAGAGAGGGTGGCTCTCACCTGGGCATCTGAGATGTTAGGGAGGCTACACTCTGCTGGGATAGTTATTTCTCCTTTTGGGGGAGGAGAAATTTGCACTGAACCTGTCTGCCAGAATGTTGGCGATGTCAGTGGGTTCAGTGTATTTTGTGTCATTTTGGACTAACTCTGAGCATATCTGAGAGTTTCCACCCAGGTTTCTAACATAGCTAAAGAAGGCCTTGTGATTGTCTTTTGTGTCTTTTGCGATTTTTCTCTCAAAGTTGGCCTTGGATGATTTTATGAGTTATCGTAGTTTTTTGCTAGTACTGATCAGAGATGCCTTCCCTTTTAGGGATTTTGCTCTGTCATGTAGTAGCTTCCTCCTCCTGTTGTAAAGTTTGTTTATGGCTGGGGTCCACCAGACCGGGCGCCTGCCTTTGGGGGAATGGGTCTTGGTTTTATTTGGGATTGCATGATCCATGCATTCTTGAAGGTGCCCATAGAAGGTATTTGCAAAGGATTCAGCAGTGTGGATTGTGGTTTCCACTGGCCCAGGGGCCTTGAATGATACCACTTCAGTCTTAAGAAGTGTGAAGTTTGCTTTCGAGAAGTTCTTCACTGTGGTCTTTTGTGCAGGGGGTGGGGGTGGGATGCGGATTTCCAGTGAAATTAATTTATGGTCTGATCTTACCAAAGAGGGATGTACTTCCGGTGTGGAGCATTTTGTCCCCATGTTTGTGATGATCAGGTCTAGTATATTGTCTCCTCTTGTGGGAATGGTAACTAGTTGTTCCATTGCATTTGAGTTTATGAATTCTAGGAACCTTTGGGCTAGGGTGTTGGGGCTTGAGTAATGTTCCCAGTCTATGTTTGGGTAGTTAAAGTCTCCCAAAATGATGGTATTTGGAGAGACATTCATACTCTCCAGTGTTTTCAGGAAGGCTGTGTAGGGTTCCTGAGTTTGAGAGGGTGGTCTGTAGCATGCTACAAACTGTAAGGCAGTTTTGCCTATGGTTAGTTGCACCTGGATAGTCTCCAATGCTTCGTGCGTTGCCACTAACCTGGAGGTGTGGGTATCTTTGATGAAAATGGATACTCACCCTCCTTTTGTGGTTCGGTCCAAGTTTTGGGGCCGGAAAGCATGATATGAGGTAAAACCTGATAGTGCTGGGGTGCTCTCAGGAGCCTTGAACCAGGTTTCAGTCACTGCACAGACATTGATGTTCTCCATACTGAGGAGGGCTTCAAGGGTGTGCATCTTGAGGTTTAGACTTCTGGCATTGAGCAGCATTACCCTTAGTTTTTTTCCACTTGTGTTTTCTAGGGAGGTAGTTTTGTCATTTGAACCTTGCCTAAAAAAGGCACTATGGGGATGGCAAGAGCCTTGGCCAATATCCGGAAGCCCAGGGGTGACAGGTGCAAACCATCCCTTGCGAAGCAGCGTGGCTTGTCAAGCATGTCATCCCAAGCAGACAGACACTGGATCCCCTTAGAATGACACCAGTAATTAAGCCAATTGTTAAAACTGATCATTTTGTCTTTGTACTGTGGCATCATTCTTGGTGAGGGTAAGATGCTGCTCAGGGTCAGGGTCATACCGGCCTGGGCTACATAATCAGAGAGCTCCTCTATGTCTCTTTTCATGTAGTCCAGGGAGGTACGTCTCAGGTCGTTCACACCGGCATGTACAATGACTGAGTCATATTTGTACTTGCTGTGGAGTGACCTGAGTGCTTGTGTTATGTGGCGGATTCTAGCTCCCGACAGGCAGCTTACTGTGACCCTCTCCTTGTTCAGTCTGGTGAGTGGGATGTCAGTGTGCCTGACTATGGAGTCACCTATTACAAGTGTGTCTGGCATGTTGTTTGGCCTTAAGGGCTGCGACTGTTTAGCACACTGACTTTGTGAATTATGTGTTCCATGTGTTATGTCTTGAGGTGGTGGTTGCTTGGGTGTCTGCTTTGGAGGCCTCTGTTGTTTTGGTAGATTTTTAATCAGCGCCACCAAGTATGTTTTTGTGTGTTTATGTGTTTGGTTTGCAGTTTTGATAGTTCTATGTGAGACTGGGTTTGTGGTGTGCGTGGTTACCTTCTCCTCCTGACTGGTCTTGCCAGTACTGAATTGAGAGAGCTCAGCCTCCAGTTTGGCTATATAGTTGCATCTCTCGCATATATTTGTATTTGTTGGGAGGAGGAGAGGGTTGTCTGTGTACATGAGGCAATTGTAACATTGTCTCAAGATTCCCAGATTCACCAGCTGAACAGGAGAGGACGTCAGCAACTGACCCTTCGACATGCTAGAAATAGTGAAAAAGATTGCTGTGTAACTGAGTCAGAAAGGGCCTATAGGGAAATGGGTACTCAACAGAATTTAAGTGAATGAAGTACTTTTCGTTTGTTTAAGAGTGCTTTACCTGTATACAAAATGCTTTAGGAGCAAGTGCTGAGCTTTTCAGATAGAGTATAGGCTGTTTAGTTTGCAAGTAGAACAGTTCTAAGGGAAAAATTGAAGAGCAGACTTGGCGGAGCCAGAAAAAGTTTAACCTTGTTTAACCAAGTTTAACCTTGTTTAACCGCGCACGACCGCGCAAAGCCGTGCACATGCGGATTTTAAGCAGTGAACTACAAAAGAGCTAGGAATGCTCCCAAACAACCAATTACTAACAGCTTCTTGTGCTGAGGTCACTTCCCCCAAGGATAGGTAGGCTGCTCAAGGCTCTCCACTCCCACTGGTGAGCAAAGAAACTTCCTTTTATTCAAGTAAGGTAATGGACAACACAGGAACTACACCACAGCCCAGAATACAGCAATGCCTGTATACTGGTCTAAACTAGTCGAGAAAGGCGGGAAAACAAGGATTATTTTTTTGTTTTTTTGTTTTTTTTTTTTGCAGAAATACACAGAAAATGCAGAGACAGTGATAAATTAGTTACACAGGCTAGCACACTTTAGTGGGCAGCCTCCACAGTTCAATTAAACAAACAAACAAGCAAACTTTCGACTAGATTCGACTAAATGTAACTTTAAGTGCAGATTTTAAAATAAATGCAGTAATCAGTAAAAAAACAGTTCAGGCTAGTTTAAAGTAAGCAGCAGAAGCTATTTTCAGTGAAAAAAAGCAAAGATACTTAAATCCAGAAGGTAGTCGCTTTTTCGAGTTCCTTGCTGCTAGGACCACTCTGTAAACCCATGTGGAGCTTGTCTGAGCAGTATAGCCAGAAAAAAATGCCCAGAGGCGGATTTTAAGCAGTGAACTACAAAAGAGCTAGGAATGGTCCCAAACAACCAATTACTAACAGCTTCTTGTGCTGAGGTCATTTCCCCCAAGGATAGGTAGGCTGCTCAAGGCTCCCCACTCCCACTGGTGAGCAAAGAAACTTCCTTTTATCCAAGTAAGGTAATAGACAACACAGGAACTACACCACAGCCCAGAATACAGCAATGCCTGTATACTGGTCTAAACTAGTCGAGAAAGGCGGGAAAACAAGGATTTTTTTTTGGTTTTTTGCAGAAATACACAGAAAATGCAGAGACAGTGATAAATTAGTTACACAGGCTAGCACACTTTAGTGGGCAGCCTCCACAGTTCAATTAAACAAACAAACAAGCAAACTTTCGACTAGATTCGACTAAATGTAACTTTAAGTGCAGATTTTAAAATAAATGCAGTAATCAGTAAAAAAACAGTTCGGGCTAGTTTAAAGTAAGCACCAGAAGCTATTTTCAGTGAAAAAAAGCAAAGATACTTAAATCCAGAAGGTAGTCGCTTTTTCGAGTTCCTTGCTGCTAGGACCACTCTGTAAACCCACATGGAGCTTGTCTGAGCAGTATAGCCTTTCTGGTAATTTAGTGGGAAGTCATTTGGGACTGTGGGGTTAGACAATAATAACAGACATTTGTTGTTTACAATTAATAACCCTCAAAACATTCATACTATTGACTGATCCATTATTCTATCAACGTTCTGACTTTGTAAGAGGAATATTTGAGATATTCCCTATTTGTACTTATTTTAAAATGCCTTTGTCCAGATGTCTTATTCTGATTGAGAGGTATGGTTACCATCTTATTCGTACGCATGTACGTTCATAATAATCACTTACACGACACTAATATAACTCCCTATGTCTTCCCCCAATAGTTTACACGATATCCAGTAGATGGGTTCTTCATTTTAGGAAGTTAGAGGCGTCTGCTATACCCACATAGGTATATTAATCACTCCCATGGGGCGGACCTCATAAATCTGTGCCAACCAACACCTAGGCACCTACGCCCATTATTGCATACCCATGATTCCCAGACGTGACACCCCTCCACAGTAGTCATAACACATATTTAATGTGAGCGATAATAAAGTATGACAACACTTCTAAGCACTATCCACTCTCCGCATGTCGGTACATATGTCTTACATTCTGTCAACCGATGTGTTATTACACTTGCACAAGCTACTGTTGCATGTACAGCTATATTGTAGTTGCGGATGACACTTCTTTGCAGCAATCATTACAGGACAGTGCGTTTATAGATTCACTATTTTTGGAGTCCTGCAAAGGACACCTATATCCATGTTTAAAGAGTAGGACTTACAGATCTGGCACACTGATACTTTCCGGGCAGTAGTTTTGAGAGCAGAAGTGTATTTACCTTAATTGCATGTCTGTTATGTATATCCATACTAGCTATGGTGTAACCTATTTATGTACATGTGTTATATCTACGAGGACATTTGTTTATATGTTTGTTAGGTATATATCAATTGATGCTGTATTTGTTTGAGTGTATATATATATATATATATATATATATATATATATATATATATATATATATATATATATGTGTATATATATATATTTATATATATATATATATATATATATGTCTGTACATTCTTTATTTCATATATTTATTTAGTTTAAGTCTGTGGATATATATATATCTATACACAAATGTATATATCCATATATAGACATTACGAGTAGAAACCAGCATTCATTTGCTATGCTGTGAGCGGATTACACACGCACAGGCGCACTTGCATTTCCTTATTGTGGGTTACGCGCAGGCTCACATGCATATCCTTATTGTGGGTTACATATGTTTACTAAGTCTTTGTGCTTACGTGGGCTTTATTACTTGTGACAGTACCAGTAAAATATCTGTAATCCGGTTAACGGACATATGCGAAACACACGTTCACTTTTACATATTTAAATGTCTGTACAACACAGACGCATTCATTACACTTTAACATTATATGTGCTGTAGTCGTAGTTGAACCGGGACTGCATTCACGTTGGCCGGATGCTGTAACCACTATACGTTTGGTGTTCTGACTCATTTATATGCATACCCATAGTACATAGCTACATTAACATATGCCTCACCGCTTCACTTACGACACAGGCATCCATTCTCCTGCTGGGAAAAATGCGGTACTACATATTGCACATTCCCTATTCCCTACTGCTCTGGACCCTAGCTGCATATTTCATCACTGCAGGGATATTCAGAACCCCAAGGCTTATAGTCCTGACACATACAAGTCTTTGATTGTCAGGGTGTTCAAGTGGTGATCTGGGTTTAGGCTTGTCCGCCTGGTGAACGGAACTGACCTGACCATGTTCAAATGTCAGACAAAGCACATGGACAGAGTTTGTCCATTTTAAACATTTTATCTGTGTTTACAGACACAGGTGTTTGGGCACCTGTCAGCAGCTTATAATGTTGGCAATACATAATATGGGTGGGGGTAGTTACAATACATAATCCACGGCGTTGGTGTTCCCATTCACATTATTTTATCTGTGTTTACAGACACAGGTGTTTGGGCACCTGTCAGCAGCTTATAATGTTGGCAATACATAATATGGGTGGGGGTGGTTACAATACATTTTCCACGGTGAGTGGTGTTCACATTCACATTTGACTATTTCCTGTATTCATTCATACGAGGATTATTATTTTGGACATGAATTAGCTATGAATTAACTACAGGTATGCAGTAGTACAGTAAACATATGTGAAGGTTTTTTACAGTAAGAATGTATGGACCTCTGTAATACTCGGGGACTACCCCACATCCTTCACAACATTTCATGCTAATGTACATACTATTATTCTGTGAACTTTCGAAGTTTGTGAGAGCAGTACTCACATCTATCCCTATTTGTCCACCCGTCATTTTAGGCTTTGTCCAGATTTTGTTGCTGTAATAGGTTGAGTGGTGGTGTCAATATGTGATTGGGTTGAATATATACTGTTGATAATTCAGTGGGGAGTAGGGTTACCACCTCTTCCTCTTTGTGAGGGGAAGTCCCACTTTGGACAGTTGTGTCCTGCGACGACACCTAAGACATGGCAAGTGTCCTGTGATTTTAAGACACAGGTATATTTCTTATTTTCTTTAATAGTTGCTTGATACAGGTATTTTGTATCTAAAACACATAACTATTATTTGGGTTAGCATAAGCTATTCACATGCTATGACATAAGCTTTTATCTTGGCAAACAAGTGTAATTCTGTCCTTTGCACTGGCTGGGGGTATGTTTTATCCTGCAAATTCTCACATTTCTACAAGGGATGTCCCACCTTGGGCATCTGAACAGGTGGCAACCCTAGTGGGGAGACCTGCATGGTGGACAGCTGTTCCATCCTGCGTAGTATGTTTTACATGTCTGTGTAGACACTGAACAGTACTGTGACTACACATACATGTTTTGTCCAGATGTGTACAGTACTGGACACCGTGGCGTGTAAACAACTCTGGGGTTTCAACAGGTTACTTATCCCACATGGGATGTGCACACATTTTGCCGAAACATGAACGCGTGGGCATTTGGATTTATGTAACTGTGATGGGATGTTTACAAACGTGGGATACATATTTGCAATCCTGACACTGCCTAGGACGATACTTCCTACTACATATGGGGAATACCCGCTATGTGTAGGTGTACGGCTGCGCAAGGCTGGTAGCTGGATTTGGTGGACATTCAGACATGGGTGCGGGTTATGTGCTATACAGGGGTTGTTGCGTATTGCATTTGCATGCATGGGTTCTGCTTTTGGATATCCCGGTTCCACATATAGCATCCTATGTGTATGTGCCAGTTACGTTCCTGTTCATGTGTATAGCACATTTTAATATACATATGTTTGTGTGTGTTTGGTATGCAATTTGGACTGTCAGGTTTCTTTACGGTTGTTATATAGCCACAACTGCCCAGCTGTGTACTATCACTACCACTGTGGGACTGCTGGTGACCATGCCCATGGGGCTAGACGTGTGCATTGGTGGCGCGCTGACATGATGCGCTTCACTTCCACTGGGTATAACTACTGACAGTGCAGTACATTACGGACACAAGATTTTAAATATCATTTGTTACATGGACAGAAACTCATATTGTGTTGCGTGCATTTCTGTTTGGTTCTCCATTTTGTGTGGCCGGGAACTGTCTTGCATGCTTTGCATACGTTTTATTATCCACGGACACTGATAGGTGCGATTACTATTGCAGGCGGACTATAATATTCAGCAGTTTAGGTTGCTCATTGACAGCCGACATTGACACGCCTCCGGGCGCAGCTTAGTAACGCCCCATGCACTCGCGCACGTGTCCTATGCACATGGATGTGGTGACAACGCACCTTCATTAATATGCATATGGCGCTACTACACCATATATATGCCGCACGGCCGGCACAGGCCTTACACTGGCCTTGCGCCGAGCTTCATGAATCCGGGGGACTGATTAATATATCTCTGTTTATACCTCTCTGATTGAATTCATTTGGCAACCAACTAAATTTCTGCTTTAATGTATATTTTCTATATATATTACTATAATCAAACCAACTAGATTACTGCTTTAAGTATATATTCTGTATATATTACTGTAATTACTATGTGTAACACTGTTTCTACTTCTGTTCCATGTTTATATTTTTTTCTGTATTTATGTTCTTGTTGGAGCTTTTTTCCCTCAGTCTCCACTGAAAAATGGGCTCTCCTGGTAAACAAATGCAATAAAATAAAATGTTATATATATATATATATGGTTCTACCTGACTTCGTCGACAGCGCAGAAGACCGACAGCGTCAGACTCCAAGCTCCAGAAGCGAAGAAAGAAGAGACCGACGCTCGCGACAAAAACATCGACAATGCAGAAGACCGACAGCACCAACGCCGAGGATGCCGACATGGGGAAGGCTGTGTGAGTATCGCGGTAGTAGTTACGACTTGTTGCGAGGCAGTGGTAAGTGTGAGTTGACGGTCTGTCTGGGGGGGTGGAGATTAGTTAGTGTTAGGGAGTAGGGGGGGGGTTAAGTGGGGTTAAGGGGGTTAGGGTATAGGGGTGGGGTGGTGTGGGGGGGGTTTAGGGGGGTTAGGGTTAGGGGTGGTGGTTAGTGGTTTAAGAGGTTATAGGTTAGGGAGTTAGTTAGGAGCCGTTAGGTTAGAGTTAGTAGGTGGGGCGGTAGGAGGTTAGTGGGTGTTAGGGTTAGGTTACAGAGTGTGGGCTTGTAAGGATTTTGGTGTGCTTGTGTTGTGTGTGTGGTTTGTGGAATGGGGATGTGTTTTGTTTTTAATATGTCAGGTAGAACCATATATATATATATATATATATATATATATATATATATATATACACACACACACACACATATATATATATATATATTTATATATATATATATATATATATATATATATATATATATATATATATATATAGTTAAATACAGATAGATATAAAGATGTAAACATAGATAGCAATACAGATATATACATAAATGACTACAGATAGATAATTAATATCTGTGAGTGGATGGGAAACAGAAAGTTTACCCCGGGGATCACTTCAGTGGCTCTGCTGGACAGAGGCACAGGGAACTAATCTAAGGGGGCGGCGAAAGCCAACACATTCTGGCTAGGCTTATAAATGCCTTCGGGCAGATAGCCTAGTACCTACCTATGAACCTATGAACCTATAATTCAGCACAACTGAATTGTTCTAACAGGCAGTGGCTCAACTATATTCTGTTAACTTTTGTTGTTGAATCTCTAAAAACTAAATACTTAACGTGCACTTTTAAGCAAATGTACATTGATTTATTTTGCGGTGCTCTTTATTCTGGGACAACAAAATTATTGTTTCACTGTGGTTATGCACTGTTTCTGATAACTCATCTTCACGTTTTGTGCATTTCTCACCTACACACTAAGTTGTTGTGCTGATCTAGGACAGTGCGCTGAACAGCTGTATCAATACCAGCTTATAAAGAAATCATAGACTGGCTGCATCCTCCTGAGCTCGCAGGAGCATCGTTGTTTGGTAGTGAAGCGTAACGCCAGCTACATGTTTTGTCTGATAATCTGCAGAACCAAACTTTAATTTCAGCAGAAGCTGTCAGGTGCAGAGGATTTTCTAAAAGTAATTCAGCATCTTCAGTCTTGCATTGCGGCCTTCTGATACTGTACTACCTTTCATTCAGTGATGATATACATTCACATGCTGTATATATTTTCTGCATTTTTAAATTACATTGCGTTGTTTCACTACTGATAGTAATCATGTTATACGTTTCTTTATTATATGTTTTACAGTAGCATTTTATTCATTAACATTTTTTTAAATATTTCATCTTGTATATGATACTGCTTATAATTTCAGCCAGCATTTTCAGTCGTTAAACAGACTTGAAATGAAATACACAAATGTTACTGACATTAATTTGTTTGACTGGAAAGTTCACTCAGGATGATTTCATATCTCTATATGATTGTTAGGGATCTTTTCATTATATACAATCAAATGAGGCTTTTCCCATATACAGGCATTTCACAGAAGTATGGGGCTGTCCTTCAAAGTGACTAGCAACATTTCTATCATCATTTTTCAGGAAAGTTGTACACTGTATTTCTCTTATTTTCAGATAGGTAATTCACATTCTGTTAGCCTATTAATCAGAAGAAACACTGACCAAGTACATATGATACTGTCAATAATGGATCCAAACAGGAGTCACCACACGAAAAATCAAGTAGAACTTTCTTTATTGTTACATAAAAACCACACAAGCGCTTTCACGTAGGTTAACTACGCTTCATCAGGTGTAAATGTTAGAAACAAATGAACCATCTTTATACTTGGCTTTTAGGCGGGAAAACCAGATAATCAAAGCACAATTAGATAGCAATTAAGACAACTTGTGTTATATTTAAAAGGGCAATGGTCTATCATTAGGAGAATGGTATGAATACATGTCAAAACCATTCAATGGCAAAAGTTTCAAATGCTCTTTTTATACAATATATTGAGTGTGTAACACATAAATCACAATATCATTAAAATAAATGCAACACAAAAACATCGTTGTTTAAATGAGTTGAGGCTAGTCAGTACTAGCTTGCAATTAGTTACCACACTCTTGTATATAATGCAATATTCTACACATTCATGCATTATCCCAATAATGTTATATTCCTCTGACATGGAATATACAATAACAGATTAAAATTATTTAATATTTAAAACCAATGAAACCATCGTTTAAAGCTAGATTACCAGACCACATAGCATCTGCATGATTCAAGGAAATAAAGTGCCTCCTCAAAACAATTCAAACTGAGAGAATAACAGTAAGTCCCTCAGACAAACTGAAAGCAGTTGTCAAGTAACCTTCCGTTCTAAGACATTTAAAAACCAGATCTCATTCATTAATCTCACTAGCACGTAATGACTCTAGCACCCAACGGCCATTATGATTAAAAATTACTCAATGAATAGAAAATTTAAAAACAAAAACAAAGACAAAAACATTTACTTTCGAACATTGTTTAGAGGCAAAAACAAAAACATCCAAGTTCAGCAACGTTCATATACAGGAACGACAGACTCTCAAAACCAGTAATTCATTCATATCAGGCTCTCCAAATATTCATCAATCACCTATGAAGCTACCTGCTTAAACTATGTAGTAACCGTGCCTGGCAAATAAACAACCACCATATCTGGACTTATTAGAAAACGTAGTTTTGTTACCAGTTAACTAAAAAGGGGTTTAAAACCGCCCTCAGTTACAAAACTAATCGGCGTTTAAACTTCATCCGTTAGCATCACTTATCCGGCACCTTCCCAGATGACCAACCAACATTTATAGACTAATAGCAGTAAAAAAGCTGTAATAACAAAGCTGCACACCATGCGATGCATCATCCTTGCCATCCGATCAATCCCCATAAACAAAACAAGCCAAAACAAGGCAAGACATGAGCAATCCAACTCAGAGGTGTTCACGATCAGAAGTACTGATAGCGAAACTGAATACTGAATACTCATACCTCTGACGCTCTCAGCACCTCCGCATCTACCATATATAACTGCAACCAAGATATTTACCAAGAATGCTACCATGTCTAAACTTGTTAAATTCTTAACTACTAAATAAAACAAACTTCCAATACCTAAAACAAATAGTATACAAGATCAACATCAAACAGATATAAACCTAATTCAACTCAACACAAATAACTATTGGAAGTGGAAACACAGCATTGATGCTGTTTACTCATGGGCAAACCATCTAAAAGTATGAAATAAATAATAAATCCATCCGGGTCAAAAATCCAAGGAGTGAATGACCTCAAGGCAATGTCTTTGTTATATAAAGTAAACACACAATATTATTGCTGTTTTATCGTAGTCAGACCATCTAAAATAAACAACAAGTCCATCTGGATCAAAAATCTAAAAATGAATAACCTCAAAAAAATCTTTACTATATGGATGGCTACATAGTCATGACCATCAAACTAAAATAAAATAAAAATAATAATATTATCAAAATCTTATAGTATTAATACAAAATATAAAAAATGACATATTGTATAATGAATATATATTAGATGTTCAATATTTCTTTCGATTATCTAAAACAGGTTTAATGGATACTGAATAATTAATACCTGGGGGTATATGTGCCCTTAATGTAAAAATCCATTTCAATTCTCTAATGGCCAGCTGATTATTGGTATCACCTGCTCTGGGGCTCAATGGCAACATTTCTAAAACTTTAAACCCAAAAGTATGACTGGGATGCTCCATGACATGTTTGACTAAAGCATTAGACTCTTTTTCCTTCCTAATATCATAACAGTGGTTGTATACCCTATCACGTAGCCGTCTCTTTGTTAGGCCAACGTAAAATGCATCACAGAAAATACATGTAGCTAAGTATATCAAGTTGCTACTATTACAGTCACTATAGAACCTAGGAATAAAGGAAAAAATGCCTTCAGGATGAATAAAACTAACCTTTTTAGATATAAACGGACACATCGAACATCCACCACATGGGAAAGTACCCAATTTTTCATAAACAGTATTATTAAATGAATATATGTGCTCTGAGCATAACATTTCTTTCATATTCTGAGAGGTTCTATATGTAAATCTGGGATGTTCTCCAACTATAGTTTTTGTGAAGGCGTCTGTAACCAATACATTCCAGTTTCTAGTGATAATCTTGTTCAAACTGAAACTGTCACTAGTAAAATTGGTGACATAACTTAATTTATCTGTAAATCTGGCTTTCGCTGTAATGCAATAATTATTGCCCCCTGTGTTCCTATCAGTTGCTGTTCCATCTGAATTATAATTTTTGTCTATAAATCGCTGTTTACAGTCCATAAACATTTTAAGGGGATAACCCTTTCTCTAAATAATACCTCTAGAGTGTTTATTTCTCTTTCTAAGGAGTCACTACTCTGGCAGATTTTAAAAATTCTATGCATTTGGCTAGATATTATGCCTTTAAAGGTATACCTGGGATGCATGCTGCTAAAATGTAGCAGCGTATTTCTCCAGGTTGGCTTCCTGTATAGAGATGTAATTATCTTGTCATCCTCAAACTCTAGTTGTAAGTCCAGAAAATGTGTCTTAGCATGGGAGGTCTCTATTGTGAATCTTAAAAAAGATGAAGAGTTCTCCAGTTCATTAACAAATCTAATACATTCTGATTCGGTTCCATCCCATACAAAGAGGACGTCATCTACAAATCTCTTGTAAACTCTCACTCTTTTAAACTCAGGATGGTTAAACAAATGTTCTTGTTCCCAGTTATATACAACCAAGTTGGCATAACTGTTAGCACAGGGGGTACCCATGGCAACCCCCCATTTCTGCAAGTAAAGTTGGTCCTGGAACAAAAAAACATTGTTGTTGAGTATAACATCAAGGAGATAGTGTATAAGAATCATCCTATTGTTACTGTAACCAGATGAAGAAGCCAAGACTTCATCAATTGCTTGAAGCCCTAGCTCATTAGGGATACAGGTAAATAGATTTTTGACGTCCATCGTCACTAATAACAGAGGTGTATCATTATTTTTAAAATCTTGTTCTTTCAAAAAGTCAATTAGTTGGTAGGAGTCTCTTAGAATATGTGGAATACGATCTACTAAGGGTCTCAAGATACTTTCTACAAAGGAGGAGATGGTACAGGTTACCCAGTTGTTACTCGAAACTATCGGTCTCATAGGTATCGGTCTAAGACCCTTATGTATTTTGGGTAAACCTCTTATCAAGGGAATAACTGGATATTCTATAAAAAGATATTCATACAGTTCACAGCTTATCTGTCCCCCTAACAAAAGATCATATAAATCAGCATGTACAGTTTTAATAATTTTCTGACATTTCATGTTACTGATTCTCTCATAGACTGTATCTTCTGATAAAAGGCATTTTTTCCTTTATTCCTAGGTTCTATAGTGACTGTAATAGTAGCAACTTGATATACTTAGCTACATGTATTTTCTGTGATGCATTTTACGTTGGCCTAACAAAGAGACGGCTACGTGATAGGGTATACAACCACTGTTATGATATTAGGAAGGAAAAAGAGTCTAATGCTTTAGCCAAACATGTCATGGAGCATCCCAGTCATACTTTTGGGTTTAAAGTTTTAGAAATGTTGCCATTGAGCCCCAGAGCAGGTGATACCAATAATCAGCTGGCCATTAGAGAATTGAAATGGATTTTTACATTAAGGGCACATATACCCCAGGTATTAATTATTCAGTATCCATTAAACCTGTTTTAGATAATCGAAAGAAATATTGAACATCTAATATATATTCATTATACAATACGTCATTTTTTATATTTTGTATTAATACTATAAGATTTTGATAATATTATTATTTTTATTTTATTTTAGTTTGATGGTCATGACTATGTAGCCATCCATATAGTAAAGATTTTTTTGAGGTTATTCATTTTTTAGATTTTTTGATCCAGATGGACTTGTTGTTTATTTTAGATGGTCTGACTACGATAAAACAGCAATAATATTGTGTGTTTACTTTATATAACAAAGACATTGCCTTGAGGTCATTCACTCCTTGGATTTTTTGACCCGGATGGATTTATTATTTATTTCATACTTTTAGATGGTTTGCCCATGAGTAAACAGCATCAATGCTGTGTTTCCACTTCCAATAGTTATTTGTGTTGAGTTGAATTAGGTTTATATCTGTTTGATGTTGATCTTGTATACTATTTGTTTTAGGTATTGGAAGTTTGTTTTATTTAGTAGTTAAGAATTTAACAAGTTTAGACATGGTAGCATTCTTGGTAAATATCTTGGTTGCAGTTATATATGGTAGATGCGGAGGTGCTGAGAGCGTCAGAGGTATGAGTATTCAGTATTCAGTTTCGGCTATCAGTACTTCTGATCGTGAACACCTCTGAGTTGGATTGCTCATGTCTTGCCTTGTTTTGGCTTGTTTTGTTTATGGGGATTGATCGGATGGCAAGGATGATGCATCGCATGGTGAGCAGCTTTTGTTATTACAGCTTTTTTACTGCTATTAGTCTATAAATGTTGGTTGGTCATCTGGGAAGGTGCCAGATAAGTGATGCTAACAGATGAAGTTTAAACGCCGATTAGTTTTGTAACTGAGGGCGTTTTTAAACCTTTTTAGTTAACTGGTAACAAAACTACGTTTTCTAATAAGTCCAGATATGGTGGTTGTTTATTTGCCAGGCACGGTTACTACATAGTTTGCGAGGTAGCTTCATAGGTGATTGATGAATATTTGGAGAGCCTGATATGAATGAATTACTGGTTTTGAGAGTCTGTCGTTCCTGTATATGAACGTTGCTGAACTTGGATGTTTTTGTTTTTGCCTCTAAACAATGTTCGAAAGTAAATGTTTTTGTTTTTAAATTTTCTATTCATTGAGTAATTTTTAATCATAATGGCCGTTGGGTGCTAGAGTCATTACGTGCTAGTGAGATTAATGAATGAGATCTGGTTTTTAAATGTCTTAGAACGGAAGGTTACTTGACAACTGCTTTCAGTTTGTCTGAGGGACTTACTGTTATTCTCTCAGTTTGAATTGTTTTGAGGAGGCACTTTATTTCCTTGAATCATGCAGATGCTATGTGGTCTGGTAATCTAGCTTTAAACGATGGTTTCGTTGGTTTTAAATATTAAATAATTTTAATCTGTTATTGTATATTCCATGTCAGAGGAATATAACATTATTGGGATAATGCATGAATGTGTAGAATATTGCATTATATACAAGAGTGTGGTAACTAATTGCAAGCTAGTACTGACTAGCCTCAACTCATTTAAACAACGATGTTTTTGTGTTACATTTATTTTTAATGATATTGTGATTTATGTGTTACACACTCAATATATTGTATAAAAAGAGCATTTGAAACTTTTGCCATTGAATGGTTTTGACATGTATTCATACCATTCTCCTAATGATAGACCATTGCCCTTTTAAATATAACACAAGTTGTCTTAATTGCTATCTAATTGTGCTTTGATTATCTGGTTTTTCCGCCTAAAAGCCAAGTATAAAGATGGTTCATTTGTTTCTAACATTTACACCTGATGAAGCGTAGTTAACCTACGTGAAAGCGCTTGTGTGGTTTTTATGTAACAATAAAGAAAGTTCTACTTGATTTTTCGTGTGGTGACTCCTGTTTGGATCCATTATTGGCATTTTGGTTTTTCGCTTTCCTAACGGAGTCTTTGTTTTGTGGCTGCAGTTCTTTATATAACTTTGTTTTCTGCTTGGTGCTGCTGGCCACTTTTACTCATGGAAACTACCGATATTGAACTAGATTTTACTCCAGAGACGAGGACACCAGCTTCTATTACCTGGGACTTTATCAAGTACAATGCTGAGAATCCTTTATTGACTCTGGAATTGAACAATTTAGCGAATGCTACACCACAACCTTCTACTGGTGAGTCTGTAGTTGAATTTAACAAACTCACAAGGGCGTTTCAAGATGACTTGTATCAACTGCAAAGGTATGTGTGGCAAAGACTTCATTTAGAGGCATGCATCCATTTTAAAATCGTACCTAGAGGTATGCGTGTCTTTTGTATGCCCTCATATGGTAACTCTCATCCTGTATTGTTAAGGAGGTGGCAAGACCTAAACATACAGTTGGGCTTCAGCTATGTGAACTTGTTACTGGAATACTTTGCCCCACTAGAGGCATCATTAAGAAAGAAAATAGAGCTTCAACATAAAGACATTCTTGAGAAATTCTCTAGTGAATATTTTACCAAGAGACTAGATGATATCCTAAATCAAGTACATTCATTCAGTGAACGTCTAAAAGTAGTGAAGCAGAGAAAGATTCAGAGAGATGCCAAAGATTTTGCCACAGGTCAGATTTTTATTTGGCCAAAAATAACAATTCTCACCAACAAGGTGCTTCTACTATGATAAATTCAGATATGAACACTGATTCAGAACCTTCCGTCAATATGCCCATGAATAATGTTTCTTTAGACATATTGCCATCATTAGCAGCAACTAGTATACAGAAGATCAACCCTATATCACATAACACTCAACCTTCCTATTCTTCAGTGGTTACGAATGAGGCCCATTGCTCAAGTGACACACCTCCACCTAACCAGCAAGCTGCTGCCCCTTTTTTCTGCAGGGCAAGACCTAAGGAATCTGCTCCCGTATTGAACACTTTTTTACCTTTTCCAGTGAAGGAACGTGTGGGGTGGCGCGGTCGTTCTCACAGCAGAGGACCAAGAAAAAGAAAAAGTTCCGAAGAGAGGTTCCAAGCACCAAGGAAACAGCGAAATTGAATTCCCTCATATACAATGTTTCAACTTACAGTTTATCTGACTCAGATGTTTCTCTTTTAGAGAAAGGTCTTAATTTTATACCTTCTCAAACCAGCTCCCTTAATGATGTTCTGGTAGATTTAAGATTATTTTGTCATAACGTTTCACTTAAGGTTCTGTTTAGGAATAACAATGCAGTCAATACAAGTGAAGTTAAGCATTTCTTTAGAGCAAAAAGTAGTTTTACACCTAATATGCCACATAATGTTGAAAGTTTTTTTAAAATGTGTGAATCTGATTTTTATAGATGGTTTACTCAACATAAAAAAAGATGCTGCTTTTTTAACATGTCTAGAGCAGAACAAGATTCACTGCTTTCTCTAAAAAGAAACGCTGATATCATTATCAAACCAGCTGATAAAGGTGGAGCCATAGTTATAATGAACTCTCTAGACTATAATTCAGCTATGTTAAATCTTTTATCAGAAGATACAGTCTATGAGAGAATCAGTAACATGAAATGTCAAAAAATTATTAAAACTGTACATGCTGATTTATATGATCTTTTGTTAGGAGGACAGATAAGCTGTGAACTGTATGAATATCTTTTTATAGAATATCCAGTTATTCCCTTGATAAGAGGTTTACCCAAAATACATAAGGGTCTTAGACCGATACCTATGAGACCGATAGTTTCGAGTAACAACTGGGTAACCTGTACCATCTCCTCCTTTGTAGAAAGTATCTTGAGACCCTTAGTAGACCGTATTCCACATATTCTAAGAGACTCCTACCAACTAATTGACTTTTTGAAAGAACAAGATTTTAAAAATAATGATACACCTCTGTTATTAGTGACAATGGACGTCAAAATCTATTTACCTGTATCCCTAATGAGCTAGGGCTTCAAGCAATTGATGAAGTCTTGGCTTCTTCATCTGGTTACAGTAACAATAGGATGATTCTTATACACTATCTCCTTGATGTTATACTCAACAACAATGTTTTTGTTCCAGGACCAACTTTACTTGCAGAAATGGGGGTTGCCATGGGTACCCCTGTGCTAACAGTTATGCCAACTTGGTTGTATATAACTGGGAACAAGAACATTTGTTTAACCATCCTGAGTTTAAAAGAGTGAGAGTTTACAAGAGATTTGTAGATGACGTCCTCTTTGTATGGGATGGAACCGAATCAGAATGTATTAGATTTGTTAATGAACTGGAGAACTCTTCATCTTTTTTAAGATTCACAATAGAGACCTCCCATGTTAAGACACATTTTCTGGACTTACAACTAGAGTTTGAGGATGACAAGATAATTACATCTCTATACAGGAAGCCAACCTGGAGAAATACGCTGCTACATTTTAGCAGCATGCATCCCAGGTATACCTTTAAAGGCATAATATCTAGCCAAATGCATAGAATTTTTAAAATCTGCCAGAGTAGTGACTCCTTAGAAAGAGAAATAAACACTCTAGAGGTATTATTTAGAGAAAGGGTTATCCTTAAAATGTTTATGGACTGTAAACAGCGATTTATAGACAAAATTATAATTCAGATGGAACAGCAACTGATAGGAACACAGGGGGCAATAATTATTGCATTACAGCGAAAGCCAGATTTACAGATAAATTAAGTTATGTCACCAATTTTACTAGTGACAGTTTCAGTTTGAACAAGATTATCACTAGAAACTGGAATGTATTGGTTACAGACGCCTTCACAAAAACTATAGTTGGAGAACATCCCAGATTTACATATAGAACCTCTCAGAATATGAAAGAAATTTTATGCTCAGAGCACATATATTCATTTAATAATACTGTTTATGAAAAATTGGGTACTTTCCCATGTGGTGGATGTTCGATGTGTCCGTTTATATCTAAAAAGGTTAGTTTTATTCATCCTGAAGGCATTTTTTCCTTTATTTCTAGGTTCTATAGTGACTGTAATAGTAGCAACTTGATATACTTAGCTACATGTATTTTCTGTGATGCATTTTACGTTGGCCTAACAAAGAGACGGCTACGTGATAGGGTATACAACCACTGTTATGATATTAGGAAGGAAAAAGAGTCTAATGCTTTAGCCAAACATGTCATGGAGCATCCCAGTCATACTTTTGGGTTTAAAGTTTTAGAAATGTTGCCATTGAGCCCCAGAGCAGGTGATACCAATAATCAGCTGGCCATTAGAGAATTGAAATGGATTTTTACATTAAGGGCACATATACCCCAGGTATTAATTATTCAGTATCCATTAAACCTGTTTTAGATAATCGAAAGAAATATTGAACATCTAATATATATTCATTATACAATATGTCATTTTTATATTTTGTATTAATACTATAAGATTTTGATAATATTATTATTTTTATTTTATTTTAGTTTGATGGTCATGACTATGTAGCCATCCATATAGTAAAGATTTTTTTGAGGTTATTCATTTTTAGATTTTTGATCCAGATGGACTTGTTGTTTATTTTAGATGGTCTGACTACGATAAAACAGCAATAATATTGTGTGTTTACTTTATATAACAAAGACATTGCCTTGAGGTCATTCACTCCTTGGATTTTTGACCCGGATGGATTTATTATTTATTTCATACTTTTAGATGGTTTGCCCATGAGTAAACAGCATCAATGCTGTGTTTCCACTTCCAATAGTTATTTGTGTTGAGTTGAATTAGGTTTATATCTGTTTGATGTTGATCTTGTATACTATTTGTTTTAGGTATTGGAAGTTTGTTTTATTTAGTAGTTAAGAATTTAACAAGTTTAGACATGGTAGCATTCTTGGTAAATATCTTGGTTGCAGTTATATATGGTAGATGCGGAGGTGCTGAGAGCGTCAGAGGTATGAGTATTCAGTATTCAGTTTCGCTATCAGTACTTCTGATCGTGAACACCTCTGAGTTGGATTGCTCATGTCTTGCCTTGTTTTGGCTTGTTTTGTTTATGGGGATTGATCGGATGGCAAGGATGATGCATCGCATGGTGAGCAGCTTTTGTTATTACAGCTTTTTTACTGCTATTAGTCTATAAATGTTGGTTGGTCATCTGGGAAGGTGCCAGATAAGTGATGCTAATGGATGAAGTTTAAACGCCGATTAGTTTTGTAACTGAGGGCGTTTTTAAACCTTTTTAGTTAACTGGTAACAAAACTACGTTTTCTAATAAGTCCAGATATGGTGGTTGTTTATTTGCCAGGCACGGTTACTACATAGTTTGCGAGGTAGCTTCATAGGTGATTGATGAATATTTGGAGAGCCTGATATGAATGAATTACTGGTTTTGAGAGTCTGTCGTTCCTGTATATGAACGTTGCTGAACTTGGATGTTTTTGTTTTTGCCTCTAAACAATGTTCGAAAGTAAATGTTTTTGTCTTTGTTTTTGTTTTTAAATTTTCTATTCATTGAGTAATTTTTAATCATAATGGCCGTTGGGTGCTAGAGTCATTACGTGCTAGTGAGATTAATGAATGAGATCTTTAAATGTCTTAGAACGGAAGGTTACTTGACAACTGCTTTCAGTTTGTCTGAGGGACTTACTGTTATTCTCTCAGTTTGAATTGTTTTGAGGAGGCACTTTATTTCCTTGAATCATGCAGATGCTATGTGGTCTGGTAATCTAGCTTTAAATGATGGTTTCGTTGGTTTTAAATATTAAATAATTTTAATCTGTTATTGTATATTCCATGTCAGAGGAATATAACATTATTGGGATAATGCATGAATGTGTAGAATATTGCATTATATACAAGAGTGTGGTAACTAATTGCAAGCTAGTACTGACTAGCCTCAACTCATTTAAACAACGATGTTTTTGTGTTGCATTTATTTTTAATGATATTGTGATTTATGTGTTACACACTCAATATATTGTATAAAAAGAGCATTTGAAACTTTTGCCATTGAATGGTTTTGACATGTATTCATACCATTCTCCTAATGATAGACCATTGCCCTTTTAAATATAACACAAGTTGTCTTAATTGCTATCTAATTGTGCTTTGATTATCTGGTTTTCCCGCCTAAAAGCCAAGTATAAAGATGGTTCATTTGTTTCTAACATTTACACCTGATGAAGCGTAGTTAACCTACGTGAAAGCGCTTGTGTGGTTTTTATGTAACAATAAAGAAAGTTCTACTTGATTTTTCGTGTGGTGACTCCTGTTTGGATCCATTATTGGCATTTTGGTTTTTCGCTTTCCTAACGGAGTCTTTGTTTTGTGGCTGCAGTTCTTTATATAACATATGATACTGTGCAAGACTTTTGTTTCAGTATTTTGTTAGGGTCATTACACTATGAATATATGTAATTGGTTGACGTATTAGGTTCCTTATTTTATGCTTTAAAAGTATATGTAGTCACTGCTGTATAAGGAAACATGCATCTTACATCTCTTTAAGTTTCAGTTATCTGGAGCTTCAACCGGGCAAAAGCTTCAGTTCACTGAAAGAATTTAAAAGCGTTTTGCTTTTAGGGGATTTGTCCTTCTGCAACCCCACATGGGATCTCCCCCCACTCCTTCTTTATTTTAATATATTAACAGCATGGAATAAGAAATGCGGAGAAAGGAAAAGAGATAATACATATTGAATCACTGCTGGCACAAAAATGTATAAATCAGACTGGTTCAACAGATTCCCCATTTCATTGTGCCTTACGGAGTGCAGTGCAGTTTGGTCATAGTTTCAAACAGATGAAACAAAGCATTCAAGCTTTAACCAGACAAAAATATCAAGCATTTTTGGTGGGGGTTGAGCCTACCATGCCACCATGTAGGGGGCTTTGAACCACCCACACTTTGCCCTCCCACACCCCACTTATTTATGTATACTAACTCCACAGCAGTACAACTGCAAAGAAAAATGAAAAGGTCAGAATCAACGATGCACTGCTGCTGTGACTGAGGAGATGTATGCTGGGGAATCAATCAATGATGCACTGCTGCTATACAGAAACATAACCTGCAATAATGGGGCTGTGACTGAGGAGCTGTATGCTGGGGAATCAATCAATGATGGACTGCTGCTATACAGAAACATAACCTGCACTAATAGTTCTGTGACTGAGGAGCTCTATGCTGGGGAATCGATCAATGATGGACTGCTGCTATATAGATACATAACCTGCACTAATAGGACTGTGACTGGGGAACTGTATGCTGGGGAATCAATCGATGCACTGCTGCTATATAGATACATAACCTGCACTAATGGGGCTGTGACTGAGGAGCTGTATGCTGGGGAATCAATCAATGATGCACTGCTGCTATACAGAAACATAACCTGCACTAATGGGGCTGTGACTGAGGACCTGTATGCTGGGGAATCAATCAATGATGGACTGCTGCTATACAGAAACATAACCTGCACTAATAGTTCTGTGACTGAGGAGCTGTATGCTGGGGAATCAATCAATGATGCACTGCTGCTATACAGAAACATAACCTGCACTAATAGTTCTGTGACTGAGGAGCTGTATGCTGGGGAATCAATCAATGATGGACTGCTGCTATATAGATACATAACCTGCACTAATAGGACTGTGACTGGGGAACTGTATGCTGGGGAATCAATAGATGCACTGCTGCTATATAGATACATAACCTGCACTAATGGGGCTGTGACTGAGGAGCTGTATGCTGGGGAATCAATCAATGATGCACTGCTGCTATACAGAAACATAACCTGCACTAATGGGGCTGTGACTGAGGACCTGTATGCTGGGGAATCAATCAATGATGGACTGCTGCTATATAGATACATAACCTGCACTAATAGGGCTGTGACTGGGGAACTGTATGCTGGGGAATCAATTGATGCACTGCTGCTATACAGAAACATAACCTGCATTAATGGGGCTGTGACTGAGGAGCTGTATGCTGAGGAATTAATAAATGATGCACTGCTGCTATACAGAAACAGAACCTGCACTAATGGGGCTGTGACTGAGGACATGTATGCTGGGGAATCAATCAATGATGGATTGCTGCTATATAGATACATAACCTGCACTAATGGGGCTGTGACTGAGGACCTGTATGCTGGGGAATCAATCAATGATGCACTGCTGCTATACAGAAACATAACCTGCACTAATGGGGCTGTGACTGAGGACCTGTATGCTGGGGAATCAATCAATGATGGACTGCTGCTATATAGATACATAACCTGCACTAATAGGGCTGTGACTGGGGAACTGTATGCTGGGGAATCAATCGATGCACTGCTGCTATACAGAAACATAACCTGCACTAATGGGGCTGTGACTGAGGAGCTGTATGCTGAGGAATTAATAAATGATGCACTGCTGTTATACAGAAACAGAACCTGCACTAATGGGGCTGTGAATGAGGACCTGTATGTTGAGGAATTAATAAATGATGCACTGCTGCTATACAGAAACATAACCAGCACTAATGGGGCTGTGACTGAGGACCTGTATGCTGGGGAATCAATCAATGATGCACTGCTGCTATACAGAAACATTACCTGCACTAATGGGGCTGTGACTGAGGACCTGTATGCTAGGGAATCAATCAATGATGCACTGCTGCTATACAGAAACATAACCTGCACTAATGGGGCTGTGACTGGGGAGCTGTATGCTGGGGAATCAATCAATGATGCACTGCTGCTATACAGAAACGTAACATGCACTAATGGGGCTGTGACTGAGGAGCTGTATGCTGGAGAATTAATAAATGATGCACTGCTGCTATACAGAAACATAACCTGCACTAATGGGGCTGTGACTGGGGAGCTGTATGCTAGGGAATCAATCAATGATGCACTGCTGCTATACAGAAACATAACCTGCACTAATGGGGTTGTGACTGAGGACCTGTATACTGGGGAATTAATCAATGATGCACTGCTGCTATACAGAAACAGAACCTGCTCTAATGGGGCTGTGACTGAGGAGCTGTATGCTGGGAATCAAACTTGATAAGTAAAAATCTCACCTGCTTTACACCTGCTCAAGAAAAGAGAAGCCAAGCTCAGTGATAGATAGTTGTAACTGAAATATTGAAACGCCATCTATTTAACACTCGCTGAACTGTACAGTGACACTGTGTGCATCATTTTATAATAGGTATTGCTGTTATTCCCATGTTAAAACTATCTTACCACATTTATGAAGTAGTGATTTCAAGTGGATAGCAACTTCTGCTTGAGATCTTCGACAGTTTCATTAAGATATCCGTTTACTGCTTCATATTGATTGTTAGACTGTATGTACTGCTTTTTTCTTGTTTTGTTTTGTGTTTGGAGGATTTTCTCCTTTCTGCATCATCCTATGGCTCCCACCCACTACTCCACATCATCATCAGCACTGCTAACCATCTCCTTAACTCAGCAGACCATCTCCAATATGGCTGGCATTGATACAGAACTTGAGGGGGTTCTATTTTTGTGACCTACTCCTGTTGCTTCCCCCCTTTCTTTGGTCTCTTGTGGAATATCTAAGGTGTGGATATGTAATGGGGGCAAGCAGTTTATTGCCCCACCTCTGTAGTAGCTCAGCCTAGTGCCCACCGTATTCCCCACATTATCCCATGTCTCCTGCTGGGACGTAGCTTCTTATACTTTCACTTTTAAAAGCGAATAACATAAATTTACTGCATTGCATGACAGGAATATGGTATACATTACATATACAGGCCTTTCAGGGAAATGTAAGGTAGTCTTGAGAAACTGCGTAAATATGCCAGTAAATATAAGCAAGACGTGGACAATCCAGGATCCAGACTGTTGCTGACGAATTTTTCTTATGGGCTAGCAATCTGCACAAATTTCCCTGACAAAGGAGTTGCTGGTCTGGTTATCATTCAGAAATCAGATAACCATAGAATACAGAGCAATCAAATAAATTCGTAACAAAGCTGTTTCTTACATGCTTTTACAGCAGTTATATTTTTACAGCATGATGAAGCTTTTGTGGCTCTCATCTACTAGAGCCAGTTTGACACATATATTTTTCTGGTTTGTCTCTAATGGCTCTTTTGAGGCTTGGGGATAATTTGACAGGCTAAAATGTATATCTTGGAAATAACAAATACAGCTGAAAGAAGAGGCACAAAATTCACCTGTAGAGATACATTACAGTGACAGTGGATTAGATCTTTGGAGGTAGAGTTACTCAAATTCTGATGCAGTATGAATATTTTAAAAACAGTGATTTTGACATGAGAAATAGAGTTTTTAATGCCCACAGTCTTACAGTGTACTAGGGTAAAATTTCGTCTCAAAGAATCATTTCTGATCAACAAATATTTGCTCAGAAATTCTAACATTGCACCATGCATAGATGTGAATTGTGGATCAGAATATGCATTGAATACAGGTTGCATTTATGCAAAGAATGAAATAGTGATGGTAAATGCATTGCCTGCTTCTGTTAAGACAGACTTAGTTATGGTTATTAGTTATAGTAGCAAACCTACCATGCGGTTGGGCACTAGGTGATAACTTCTAAATAATAACACTGCCTTATTAAGTAGTAGTCCATTTAGAAAATATTCAATATTTGCTTAGCATTACTAATTACTTTGTAATAGAGTTTCAAGTAATTGCAGATAGATAATTATGGTTATACCCTAAACTAAGCCTGCGGGGTGGAGAATGTTAGGCAGGACAAGGGACATCACTTCTGTGAAGCTCCATGGAACTTCTATAACTTCCCCATGTGGTAGGACATTATGTTACTTGTTTATGCACCCAAGTCAACCAGAATTTGGCTGGCTGGCTGGTTGAATGGTAATGTATAGTTTACCTCATATGGGATAGCTCACTGCCCCATATAATAGTGTCAAGCTGAGCTGAAAAGGACAGAGTCTGTGACAATAAATTAGAGCAAGAAAGATATATTTTAAATGATGACTCATGTTGTTGAGTGTAATTAGGACAAATTGATGAAAACTATTTGTGATCCACATGTAAAACATGCATGGAAACATACAAATTCATTCTACCAAGTGTAACATCTGTAAATAGTAGACACATCCAGTATTTATCAT
Organism: Protopterus annectens; assembly: GCF_019279795.1. Taxonomy (NCBI): domain Eukaryota; kingdom Metazoa; phylum Chordata; order Ceratodontiformes; family Protopteridae; genus Protopterus; species Protopterus annectens. The sequence continues at coordinate 1,485,774,636 of NC_056732.1, forward strand.
GTATTTTATTAGGTACAACTCAAAGTAGACCAAGTTTGCCAATATTTTTACTAAAAAAGTAATAGCAGGTAAAATAAAAACAAAAATGATTTTACAGTATTACCAGTTTTAGTTTGTGCTGCTAATTATGGATGCTTAACAGTTTTCAGGGTTGATTGTCTTTTAAAAATACACCCTCTGGTGAAATAATTTGAACATACCTGTCAATTGCTGTGATTTAGGCACAGCACTGGTATTTTGGCCCTAAGGTTTAGCCTTGCTCTTTCTGAACTTACTAATGCTCCTCATAAATTCAGACCTGTTTGGGGGCACTTACCTTATTACACAAATAAACTAAGATTATACAAAGACTACATATCACTAAATAAATAGGTACTATCATATGAAGATATGTTGTGAAAAATAAGAAAGAATTACTGCCTGACCTTTATACTATGATTTTTAAAGAAAAGTGTTAAGATTCTAATGCTCAAATGTTAACAGATATGGGTTTAAATAAACCAATAAGTCTCTGAGCACAAAGGTCTTTCACAGGATAAGCCTTTCAGAACAAAAAGTATTTTTCAGAGCAAATTTTTTTTTTCCTTCAGAAGCATACAAGTCAAGCTTTGAACCATCAAAGTCTTTCAGTCAGTCACCACCAGTTCAGACAATTCCATTACTCCATTACCTAGACTTTCACTGTCAATCACAGATTTCAAAATAAAATCCCCTTTCAGAGCCAGCTTTTACAAAACACTTTCAGACTCCTCAAGATTCTAACTCCAGATGACTTCTACCACAGCTAACTTTCCCTGAACTTAAAAAAGCACAGGTTTTCAGCTGTTCCTCATTTGCTAGTCCTCATGTATCTTGGCTTAAAGAGACCAGTCCTCAAGTCTCTGTATGTGTAACATTTTGCATATACTATTACCTCCACCTTTAACTTTTACTAAATACAGCTCCACAAACCACCCAAGTTCTGGTTCATTACAAATGTCTCCAATAGGTTCATAGGTTTATAAGTGTGTAATAGGTTAATGGCCACAGGCCTTTTTAAGCCTAGCCATGCAACCCAAATTTCTGACAATTTTGTGTACTCGGGCTTTGCCCTCGTGACCAGACCATGCCAACCATGGGTAAATCCAGCATTAACCAACAAAGTCACAAACCAATAAGCTGACATAAGCCAGTAGCAGAGAAGGAAACCAATCTTCCACAAATAGTTTATTCTTGAACAATATGCTGAGCGCTTTCGTTCAGTAAATCAGAACTTCATCAGAATATGTTTTTTACCCCTCCTCAGATAACTTTTTAGACATAAATCACAGGTCACCTGACCAATTAAATTATACAATTAACTTAAAATGTAATACCACATCCATATTTCAGTTAAAAAAACTGATTACTAATAAAACAAGTACCCAAAAACATTTCAATAAAAATCCCCCCAAAAAGCATCGCATCAGCTTATAAATCCAGCATTACCTACACCCATCCATGGGTTATAGCTTCATAGGTTCTTAGGTGTGTACTAGGCTAATAGCAGTGGAGCCTTTACAAGCCTCGCCCATAGGATTACCCTGGCATCATGTCACCCGACCTTAGTTCTTAGTGCCTCTGTCGAGTAGAGCCACTGGAGTGACCCTCAGGTGAATTTCCTATTTCCCATCCACTCATCAAGATTTCTTTGAAGAGGGCCAGTGAGGTGCTCTGCTTGACATGTATGGGAAGTCTATTCCATAGCATGGGCAGTCTCTAGGTTATGAACCTGTCCCTCCAGCATGTTCTTTTGATTGTACTAATGAGGTTGAGATCGCTGGAGTGTGTGGTGCGAAGGGATTGGAATTTCTTTAGAGGTAGCATTTGAAACAGAACGGGCTCAGTCATGGCTTAGTAAGTCAAGCAGAGATTGCCTCTAAGTAGGCGATATGAGACAGAGAATAGTTAGAGTTTTTTGAGTCTGTCCCTATAGGACAAGTGTTTAAGGCCTAGGATCCTCTTTGTGAGGTACTTTTGTGGCCTCTCCAGTTGTTGCAGGTGTCTAGTGAGGTACATGCCAAATGGGGCATTGTACTCAATGATTGGCCTAATGAGGGAAGAGTAGAGGGAGACAATGACCTCTTTCTTCCTGGATGCAAAACCCTTAGTAATGAGATGTGCCACAAAGAAGGACTTTCTGACCACAGTGGCAATGTGGTGGTCAAAAGAGAGGTTGCTATAAACCTATGTTCCTAGATGTTTTATAATGCCTTCTGTGATCAGTGGACTACTATCGATGTGGTAATTCAAGGGAACTGGGTTTTTCCCAAGGGGGATGACAACACATTTTTTGGCATTGAGCATAAGGCCATGGTTCTGACACCAGTTTTTGGTCTCATTGAGGCCTTTCTGTAGGATGTCAACATCACTTGGGGAGTTAATAATAGCTCCCAACTTGCAATCATCTGCGAACTTTGTCAGCCAAAGTCCTGTCATGTTGACCTGGACTTCAGAGAAGTAGATACCAAACAGGAGAGGACCCAGGACCAAACCCTGAGGGACTCCACTCATGACTGGTCAAAAGTCTGACGTGGTGTCAGCTACTTTCACACTGTGTGTCCCATCTGTGAGCCAGTTTGCAACTCACTTACTGATATAGCGGTTGATGCCTAGCTTAGTGAGTTTTTCTTTGATTCTTGAGTGAGGAATGGTATCAAAGGCCTTGGCCAGATCAAGGTAGGCTGTATGAACCACCTTGCCTTCATCCACAGCTCTGGTGACTGACTCAAAGAAGTCGACTAAGCTGAGCAGGCATGATCTACCCTTCACAAAACCAAACTGTGTAGGATCCATAGTTTGGAGATTCCCTATAACCTTATTTATTAGGTCCATGATGATGCATTCCATAGCTTTGCATATAAGACTTGTCAGGCTAATGGGGTAATAGTTCCCAGGGTCTGTAGTTGCTCCTCCCTTGTGGAGAGGGATGACTGTAGCAGTGCACCATTCGGTAGGGACAAAGCCTTAGGTGAGGCTGTGACTGAACAGGGCACACAGGTGAGGTGACAGTTCACTTTGTAGTTCATATAGGACACAGCCAGGGATATTGTCAGGTCCAATAGAAGCTGTATTCTTGACCTTGGACACTTCTGTTTTAACCTGTGCAGCAGTAATACTGGGTGCCTAGCAATCTACTGGTATTGTGATTGGTTCTTTGAGGGGGAGGGGTAAAGTTGGCAGTGAATCTATCAGCCAGTATATTGGCAATATCTGTTGGCTTGGTATAATATCTGGCAGTATTAGAAGGGATAAGGAATTATTAACAAAATATTGCTAGTCTAGGATGTATTGCAGTGGAGAAATTAATCTTTGTCTGCCCCTTATTATTCATATTTTCAGGTTTATGTCCATGTTGCCGTCACTGAAAGGCCTACATGTTATTGAGGTGTATGGTGTAAAACATCAATGTTACAGACAGGACAATTCACTGTTAGTGTTGGTTTATATAACACTATACTGGAAACATTGCTAGTTGTTTGCTGTAATTATGAAAATAAGCATTATTTCCATATGTACGTAAGACTTCAAAAACTGTGTGACTTACAAACTGTTACATGACATTAAGTGAAACTTTAAATGTTGAAGAAAACTGATATTTGCACTATAAGTTGCACATCTTGATAGATATCCAGTATTGTTTGTTTTGATAATTATACAATTAAGCATATGTTAAGCATATGTTTTCACATTTCTATAAATATCTCAATAAACATACACTTATAGACAAATTTATTTTTGCCATGTGAAAGAATAAGCCTGGTTACCAAAAATGTCGCAATAATATATATATATATATATATATATATATATATATATATATATATATATATATATATATATATATGTGTGTGTGTGTGTGTGTGTGTGTGTCTAGGTTTTGCAGTTTTCAAGATTTGAGTATTTATTAGTGAAAGTTTACAAAAAACATAATTTGGGGTTTGTGTGAATTATAATTTATTACAGTATTTATGTAAAAGACTTTGAATGCACCAACTATTATCATTGTAAAGAGTAGAACTTACTGGTAACATTATTCTTTCTACAGTTTTAGTAGCTTTTATTGTTCACAAAATATTTACATTTGTTTATTTTATACTTTTTTTTTTACATTTATTTTTCAAAATATACTCTGGAAAGCAAGGTGTATGTAGGCTGCTAGAGGTGTAACATTCCACACCAGAATGGTAATGAATTAACCACCTCTTTTAACCTCCATATGGCTTGGAAAGCATTCCTCCTTGCTACATTATGCCTTTATTTATTTCCAGAATATATTGGGCCCCCCTCTGTCCCTTTTTAGCCCTTACCACTTGCTAAACGACACTAGTTTCTTTTTCTTCCTTCACATCTCTATCTCTTTCTTTCTCTCTGTTTTGATTTTGCTACCTTCTCTCCCTCATCCTTGAGTAGCTTTGCCCTTCATTTTTCTGAGTTAAAGAGAAAGCTCTAACTCCAACCTACCATTTCATAATAGACTGAACACTTGTTTTAAACTTATCACTCTTTGCTGCTTCAGTTTATCTACTCTCACCTTTAATGCAAAGACTTCTCACCCCTATTTTATCAAGATATCATCTTCTTGTTCTAGTGACCCACCACCACTTCATATCCTAGCACTTTAACAGATTTTCCTCAGTAAATCTCAGGCACTCCTGCTATCTCTCTCCCTCTCTCACAGGTCCTCTTCATCTGTTCCCAATTACTGTCCTGGGCTTCTTCTCCTAGCCAGTCTTATTGGTATTATTCAGTGCTTATCTAAACAATCCTGTCTTGGTTTATGATTGACTGTGCAGTTGCTTGGTAAGAGAAGTTTTTATTTGATTTTATATTTTACTTTTTATACACTGTTTTTCACTGTTTGCAGGAGGAAGGAACAACTTGCAGACAAGAAGATTTACTTTGATTTATATTTTATTTAACCTTGAAATTTCACTGTTAGTTGTTAGAAAGGGACATATTTTACTCAGGCAAACTGCAGTCATCTCAAGGTGCCTAGTCAGGTATAAATTCACACAGACTGCAGAGAGGACAATGCACAGTTTACCTAAACAATCTTCTCTTCGTTTCTGATTTATTGATCTTTACGGTTAAAAAGAAGTGTGACTGCGAGTGATAGTATAACTTTCACAACTTATACAGTCAGAACAACAACTTTACTGTACTTAATTTAATATTTAGTTATATGTATATTGTTTGTGTAACTTTGGTTTAAGTTCTCTTTTGTTTATTCTTTACTTTTAGAATTTTTTTATTAATTTACAGCTGAATATGGATTCCTTAAATGAGTATGCCATTAATGATTCGCTAAAGCACAAATATCTTGTACAGTATAATAAATGCTATGTATATTTAAAGGTTACATCTGATAACACTGGTGATCTGTGTTACTCATGTTAAAAATTGGATGATTTTCTTACCATTACTAGTAGTAAATCTAGACTTACTGATGATGATTGCCTTTGTGCAACTGGCATAGCTCGGAGAACTCTTTTTACATATATTAATAACTAAACTGATGTGATAAATAATGTTAGGCAAAGAGAAAATAGAATATATTTAGGAAAAGATGTGTCTATTGTCTATAAAGATCACGCAACCCCTATGAAACAAGCAGTGGCGGCTCGTGATATCGGACTGCAGGACTGCAGCCCACCCAGTGTGAACCCGAATGGTACAATCCAACAATCCAATAACTTCTCAGTTGAAAGTGAATTCGGACTGCTGCCTTACCAGTCCGGATTCAGGAAGAAGGCAGCAGACTGCTAATGCCCCAGAAGTCTATGTGGTGCTGACCACATAGACTGGAAGGGAATCGGACTGCGAGGTTGGCAGTCTTGGAAGTTGGAACGTTCACAAACAGGAAACCGGAAGTGAGCATTTTGGCGCAAATGCAGACAAGCTGAAGCACCTTCGGACTTTATTTGCAGCAGCTTTTGGACTTTATTTGCAGAGCAGGAGTGTATTTGCAGCAGCTTTGAGTTTATTTGCAGAGCCAGCTTTGGATTATAAGTGTGGCATGAACGCAGAACACAATGGCAGCTTTGGAGTTACAGAATGGCAGCTTCAGATTATCAATGCAGGTACTGGTATGTGTGTGTGTGTGTGTGTGTGTGTGTGTGTGTGTGTGTGTGTGTGTGTGTGTGTGTGTGTGTGTGTGTGTGTGTGTGTGTGTGTGTGTGTGTGTGTGTGTGTGTGTGTGTGTGTGTGTGTGTGTGTGTGTGTGTGTGTGTGTGTGTGTCAAATGCCCCAGGTGATGTATACTGGTGGCTATAGAATGAACTCAGGATACCTGCTGGTGGTGGTTAGAGAATGCCTCAGGCTTGAATCCTGTACCCTGGGTGCAGGAAAAGAGAGCCTGAATTCTCTACCCATCACCCTTTTTGAAACTTTTGCAGATTTTTGCCTCATATTTTGTTCTGTTCATCATAAAATCTGTGGTTTCTGAAATTTTAATTACTTAAATAGTTGATGGTGCAGTGGTAGCATTGTTGTCTCACAGCTAGAGGTGCTCTGGTTTGATTCTTGACTGGGGTGCCTTATGTGTGGAGTCTGCATGTCCTCCCTGTGTTTGTGTGTTGGGTTGCTGTGGTATCATCCCATGTTGCAAAGACATGTATCTGCTGTATTTCTCCCTGGGCCTCTGCTGAAAATTGGCTTTTGTCCCAAGTCAGACTTTCCTGGTTAACAAATTTTAAATAAATAAAACTGACAGGCATTTGAATTTCAGACTTCATATTCTTCAGAAAGTACATAGTAACACAAAACCTTTTATTCCAGCAATTTTCTAAGTTTATAAGATGAATATTTGAAATGTGTCCCTATTTTTGGGACTGTATTCCCCCATTATTGGCTTCGTCCAGGTTTTTTGTGCTAAGGTTGAGAGCTATGGTGAGAACTGAATTCACTGAATATGTTTGAGGGCTGTATTCCGCCATTACTGGCTTTGTCCAGGTGTTTTGTGCTAAGAGGTTGACAGCTATGGTGAGAACTGAATTCACTAAATGGTAGCCATTTAAGTTTCAGTCTTCCTCTCTTTCATCAAACAGCTGATATGGCATAGTGGTATGTTGCTCTGACTGTTTTGCACAGGGTCCTGGGTTCAAGCCTTGGCAGTGAAATGTATGGTGTTAACACAGCATTTTATCTTAGCAACTTTCCAAGATTATACAAGCTGTGTTTAAAATGTGTCCCTGGTTTTTGGGCTTTTGTCCCCCCCAATAAAGTTTGGATTTTTCCAGATTCCTTGTGCTGCAAAGTTGAGAGATACAGTTGAGTGTCAAGTAGATTTTACAAGGAGCTGACAGCTGCAGGGAAGAGAAGTTTAGTGCTGCTTATGCTAAGTCTGCTTGCATAATTAATAGCACAAGAGGTAGTGTACTTGCTTTTGATACAGAAGGCTGTGGGTTCTACTCCCACAGGGGGTGGATGCTGCCGTACTGAGAATGTTCTCTTTGGCGAAGATACAGGAACTTTATTTGTAGATGAAACAATGAAATATAAAGTTGTTTGCTAGCAGCAACCTCTTCATTAGTTACAGATCTCTTTAATGTGGAATTATTTAGATGACTTTTACTTCTGCAGAGATCGTGCATATTTACTGATACTGGTGGACTGTAGAAGTCTGAGTAGACTTTTATGATGGACATGTTCTCAATTGGGCAGTTTTGTCATTATTGGTGCATGCATTTTGTTTCATTGTGTACTGTAAAAAATGTTCAAAAGAATAAATTTAAAACACCCTCTAACAACTGTACTGTATTATACAAGGAATATAATTTAATACAATCAGGAAGGTGTATCACACAACACATGTATGTCTTGTGTGCAAGGGGCCTATCATTTGAAAATAGCCCAAAGTTAATCTTTATACTAGCCAAATGTATTTTCTTTGAATGTGGATTTCAATGCTGTTTCAATGAATGTGAGTTTCAAGGGCAGAGAAGTTTTAATGCTAAGTCTATTTTCATTGTGAGACTGCATTGCATTGTTTAGCAGATGTTTTAGCGTTTGCACTGTAAAATGCAAAATAAAACTTTCAAATGAAATCCAACTCATCGCAAAATAGCCAAGTAATGGGGCATTGGAATGGCTGCAGGTGGGAGGCTCCATTCGTCAATAATTTTGTGAGGGGGGGAAGGGCAGCAAACTCAGACAGCCCCAGCTGAACTATACCTCTCAACTGTCCAAATTTTTACAGAATGAATACATTTTTGCTTCTTATTTTTGGTTTGTTCCTCATAAAATTTGTGGTTTTTCTGGCAAATCATTTAGAAATTAAGTCACTAAATAATGACAGACACTGAGTTTCAGACTTCATAACCTTCAGAAAATGCATGCTAAAGCAAGACCTGTTATTCTATCAACTGTCTCAGTTTATACAAGAGCAATTTTTAGTGCTGTTTATATGTTCCCCCAATATATTTGGCCTTGTCCAGATTTCCTGCATTAACAGGTTGAGAGGTACATGCAAATAAATTGCTGTATAGAATTAGGCATATCCAAACCTCTCAACTGTCCCCGATTTTGGCTCAAAATGTTGCTCTTCCCCTAAATAAGCCCTCTGCAAAATGGCAATTTTGGAAGAAAACATGTATGGTTTACAATTAATACATAACTGTAATAATCAAAGTTATAGATTACTTTTATTTCAGAACTGCATGTAGATTATTTTATTTTGTCAGCTGCTCAAGTCAGCAGTACTAATATTTAAAAAGTGTCCCTTCTTTGACATGTTCCCAGCTGTATTGTGTGGCTATTTTATATTTTTGCATCAGGTTTTTTGGTCCATTTTTCATAAAATTGTGTTTTTTTGGCAAATTAGTGGCAAATCATTAAAGACTGAAGTTAGAAAATAATGACAGACGTTTGAGTTTCAGATTTCATACCCTTCAGAAAATTCATACTAATGCAAGACCTACTATTCTATTATCTTTCTAAGTTTATAAGAGCAATATGTAAAAAATGCCCTTATTTTTGGGCCTTTGTCCCACTTCTATGTATGGCTTTGTCTAGATTTCTTGCTCTGAGGTTGAGAGGTATGACAAATGTGTCAGGGCCATCACAGTTAGCCAGAGACATTTCAAATTGTGATATACTTGTTGCACCCCACTCCCCTATGTAGTGACTCTGGATGTGTCCAAGCAAGACAAGGAGGAGTTATGCAGTGTAAATGTGCAGAGTATCCCCCCATCCAAGGTAGACACAAGTACTATAGTGGCTTTTCATCTGTCCTTGATTTTGCAGAATGTTCTGGTTTCTGTCACATTTTTATACTGTTGATTTATGCTTATTATTATTCAGAAAGTGCCTGTTGCTCTGTGTTTTAAGTAGCAATGCTTTAATGACCATCAGGTAAGCTTGTCTGAGATTGTAAGATGCAAGTAAGCTTTACTAAGCATACTGTTAAAGAATTGCCAACATTGAAAGTCTTTCTGTTGTTGCCATGCAGAGAATACTTACATAACTAGATAACATACAAGCCTTGGGTATTGAAATGCATATGGCAGTATTTGTAATAAAGGACAGGATTACATTATTTTAAGAAGCTCATTAAATTTGTTGGAGACTTGCAGTCATCTTTGCAGGCTTTACCTGTAAACTAAACAGAATGCCAATCTATCATGTGTGGTCCATAACCTATGCAGTAATCTTTTAAGCAATGTATCTTGAGCTTGTTTCTTGTTTGCTTTTCATTTTTTACTTTGTTCATGTTTTCCCCATGAAACAAGTAGATAGTTGTCAGGCAGCAGGTCTTTTTTGAATAAGAAACATTTTTACAAGTGGGGGTATCACAGTGATTGCTACTTTCAGAATGTTACTTGGTACTTGAATAAAGCTGAATATAAATTATAATTAGAACTGCAGTGCAAGGAGACGTGGTTTGAGTAGAGTGCTGCTTGTTTTTTTCTTATACGTGATTTTGACTGGCATTCCAGTAATGTATTTAAAAAGTAATTTATTTTTTCATGCTTCACAACTCTTTTATTTCCATCTAGATATTAAGTAAGCTGTCATACAGCCAATGCATTGAAATATTTTTTTCTTCTACACTTCATTTTGTCTTGATTGGACTCTCATAATGATGGTTAGGCACCCAGGGCAGCATATTTAATTAAAGTTACAGTTTTTGTGGTTTTGAGCATAGCTCCTCCCATTTCTAGTTGGCCATGCCCCTTTCCATTGGCCTCACCCATTCAGCTGTCTCCTGCAGTCCCCCTTTGATTTGAAACACCAGCCGGCACTGGAAACAAGTTAATGCCACTGCAACTTTGGAATCCTGGATGCAAATATTAAGCAATCTGAGGATTCACAGTGTACAGAAGAAAATAAAAAAAAAAACAAGAAAGAAAGGAAGACATTCACAACAAATAACAAAGAAGAAAAATAAACTGATAAATGGGGCCAGGCCAGGCCAAGGAGGAGGATGGCCCCCCTGCTGTAAAGCAAACAGAATACATACTAAAAAAGGACATTGCTTTGTTATGGAACACACGGATTACAGGGAATGATATTTTTTTCTGTCAGAAAACCTTCAGTCTACAGAAAAACACATAATTTTTTCCAAAAGAAAATGTAGAAAAATGAGGCAATGAACAGGTGAAAATGAAGAAATCAAAACTGAACATGAAAGGATTGATGAACATTACTGTAAGAAAAAAAAAGGATGGATATTCACAACATGGTTCAAACTGTGGATGTACAAAGCCAACTGTATGAGAATTGGATGGTTGCAAATGCAATAAGCAATGAAAATGGAGGGATTACATAGACTAATGGTGGTGAAGATCATTCCTTTGTAACAATTGATAGAGCAGATATTACTGAAGTAGAAGTCAAAGATTCTTCAGATCTGGTCAGAAAATACATTCTTGCAATTGGAGATTCAATTATCAGACAAACTGATACTTACATTTGTAGACAAGGTTGTTGTTGTCTTTCGACTTTTTCCAGTTAGGGGTCACCACAGCGGAACTCTGGTCTGCTAATGATTGGCAGTAGATTTTCACGAACGCCGAGGTGCCAGTTCGACGTTCAACCTTCAACGAAGGCACACCCATTTACGCATGTCTTTCGAACGCCCACCTAACTGTGGGGAGGACATGCAGACTCCACACAGAAGGCACTCCCTGCACTCCAACGGGAGAACCTCTTGCTGTGAGGCAACAATGCTACTGCTGTAATGAACATCAAATAGTGTTATGCTTGCCAGGAACAAAAATAGAGAATGTGAGGTAGGCCTTAGAATGCCTTAATATAAGGAAGTACAGATCTATCTTTATTCATGTTGGTAAAAATGGTCTAATCTACAAGGAGTCTCTGACTGTTAGTAGGGAACTTATAGCCCTCTTAGATAACATAGCTTGTACAGGTGCTAGGATATATTTTTCACAAATCATATTTAGAAAGGAGAGTCATATCACCATGAATGAGTGAAAAGATATTTTGCGTAAATACCTATATGAAGTGTCTGTTTTAAAAAATGGAAATGTGTAGGCCATCCAAGCCTAATTTGGGGAAAACATATGTTCAGACAGGATGGCATGCACTTCTCAAGATCAGAAAAGAGAACTTTTGTAATAGATATTTTGTAATATTTGACAAACACTTAATAATAAACTTTTTTTTTATTGGAAAATGTGATATATTCTCACAAGATTGATGTTGCTATTGTTTGTAAAACATGGTTAAAGAACAATCACTGGAAACCAGTTCTATAAAAGTATACATTTTTTACTGTAACAGATATTCTAACAACAAATCTGGTGGAGGTATTATGATAGGGATTAAAGATAGTTATGAAACCTGTGATTACTACATTCAGTGACAACACTATACATTGTGTAACTATGACAGTAGACAACCCTGGAACATGTAACAATTGTTGGAGTGTGTAGACCACCAAAGTCAAGTGCTGATGACCTACAGGAATTTGTACATTTCTTGCCTGAAAGACAACAAGGAAGAATAATATTAGCTGGGGAATTACATTTATCAGAAGCAGTCTGGAATAATATTGATTCAACAACATTAGCAAGGAATTTATTCACAATGTATGTTCAGGAACTGCAATTGCTTCAGAATGTCAAAAAAAAAAAAATACCTGGGAAAAGAACCACATTGTTTGTATTCCTAAATACATTACTGTTATGTCATGTCAAGTTTTACCACCTTTGATGTACAGTGATAAAAGGGTTGCATAAGTTGATTTGTTGCTTGATAATTCTGGGAAACTGAAATCTAAACCAATGCACAGAAGACTGATAACAGATTATATGAAAGCAAAACAGTCACTATGTAAAACTAATTGCAGTGATGCATTCAGTGAAAAAAATGCAGAAAGAGTGTAGAAAGTTTTGAAAGAGAAATTGCTTGAATGCAAAAAATCCAAAAAATTGTTTCACATCAGGATCTAGGCACACAACATCAGGAGGATATATTTTCATAAGATACTTGATTAAGATGAGAGACAAAAATATATAAGAAATGGAAGTACACACTTATGAACATATGAACCTATGAACCTAAAAGAGGCTGGACAAACAAATTAAGCCTAGTGTGAGATGATATCAAGAAAATTTTGATGAAAATTTTGAAGAAAATTTATCTAAAAATATTGACCATAATAGGAAACCATATTATTGATAAATAAAGTGGAAGGAGTAAAGACACACACATTGATAAGCTGTGTGTAGATTCTAAAATTTATTGTCAGACATAACAGATTATAGATAAATTTACAAAATCTTATGCAAAACAGTTTTGCTCCTCAAAAGGGATGATACACTTAAATCAAATTAGATTATATTAAAAATGAACTATGCAAACTGAATTCAAACAAAGCAGAGGGAGAAGATGGAATTAATAATAATGACCTGAGAACACTTCAGTAAGAACTTACAGTACCAAATGGAGAAATGAAAAGTCAGCAAGCAAAGGAGAGTAGTAGTAGTGTTGAAACTGAATTCATCCTCAAGTCTTATTGAGTACCTTCATGAGGTGGACCCTGTTTTCACCAAATCTCACCAAGGCGATACTGATATATTCTGTATTTATATAGCATATATCATGGACAGAAGGAGGTCAAAAACTAAAAAAGACAGCTGGGTGCATAAGACCCAGGATAGAAAAGTGCCCAGTCCTGGTAGGCACACTGGTGCCAGGACTGGAAAAGATGACAGTGTAGAATCCTCAAAATATGGAAACATTCCTACAATAGGGCCAGGCCAGGCCAAGGAGGAGGAGAGCCCCCCTGTTGTAGAAGGAAGTAGCAGGCCACAAAAATCACAAAAACTGATAGGCCAAAGACGAGTCATAAAGACGATAGTGTGGACTATTGAGGATAAGAAAGAAATTAAATATTGTTACTATTATACAAAAAGTCCAGAATTTCCAAACACAAGATATACAAAATGATTAGGAGAGAAATGAGAGGAAAGAAAAATACTTCCACAAGAAAAACTGTCAGAAGCTTCAAATGAACATTTGCGTTCATTAATATAACAGATTTGTGAAAAACAGTATATAGATCAATAAACTTTGATCTGTTTGGAAAAAAAAGCATCTGAGGAAGTGGAAAATATAAACAACAAAACCTAGAGATATTTGAAAAGTATAAAAGAGAGATATGGACATGGGAAAGAAAGAGAGATTTGATATGGTGTAATATTTATGCAAAGGAAAAAACCAAATTAATCAATATAAAAAAGGACACTCCAAAGATATTTAAAGAGAAATACAGGCAAAGACATCTGGATATGGAAAATTTCACAATAAAAAAATAATATCACAAAGATGGAATGTATAAAAGAAGATTAGTAAAGTAGAGGTTAAAAAATAGAAGTTGAAGTTATGGTGTGTCTACAAAGTGAAGGATTTCATGCAGAAGGTCTAACACAGGTTACAGCACAGCACAATGTAGTGAGTCCCAAAAGTAAGGTAAAACAGGAAGATCAGGAGAAATCTGAAGAAGAACTATGGACATGGGAAAGAAAAAGAGATTTAATATGGTGTAATATTTATGCAAAGGAGAAGGCAAAACTAACCAATACAAAAAGAGCAGCACCAAAGATATTTGAGGAGAAATACAGGCAAAGGAATCCAGACATGGAAAACTTTGCAATACAAAAAATAAGAAGACAAAGAGGAAAAATAGAAAAGGAAATTAGTAATGGAGAAGTTAAAGAAATAGAAACCGAGGTTATGGAGTACCTGCAAAGTGAAGGATTTGGTGTAGAAAATCGAATGCAGAAAGCACCACAACAGGATAGAGCAATTAATATCTAAATCAAGGGGAAACAAGTGAAACAGAAAGCAATTGGTCAGGTGCCATATGAAGATAATTTGGAGCCTTCCACAGCAAACCAGTATAAACTTTCACTTGAAGTTAGACAGCAAGCAAAGAAACAGGAAACCATGGAAACTCTGATGCAGTCAATGTTGAATAGTGATAGGCCAGTGAGTTCCCATATGACAGAGCAACAGATGGCACAGGATGAAATTGAAGAGAAGGTGCCACAGGAAGATGCTATAGAACTTTCTATAGAATGCTCACAGGAAATGGAAAGCAAGGGATGTGCCCTCAGTTTGGAAGAAAATGAGCTAATAGAAGAGTTGCTTGATTTAATAGACATGGATAGATATATTAAGATCAATAAGAGAAGTAGATTACAGAAGGTCAATAAAACCCAAATAGTCAGAAGTCTATTAAAACAAATGAATGCAGTAATTAGGACTGTGCATAGAGATCCATGCAATATAACAGAAGTAAACAGGATATATTACTTTGCTGCTAAATTAATAACTGATAAAGTTCTACCACAAGAACACATGGTAGCGAGGGAAAGGTGTTGCTGTTGTTGTGTCTTTTGGCTTTTCCCAGTTAGGGGTTGCCACAGCGGAACTCCAGTCCGCTAATGATTGGCAGTTGATTTTTATGTACCGAGTTGCCAGCCCTGATGCACAACCTTCAACGAAGGTATGCCCATTCACGCATGTCTCCACGCAGAAGACGCTCTAGCTGAGAGTCGAACCGCACAGCGTCTTACTGTGAGGCGACAACACTACCGCAGCACCACCACCGCGGATATGGTAGCGAGGGAAAGTAAGGGGAGAAATCAAATACCATCATGGAAGTATCGAATACAGAAAACTATAAAGCAATTAAGACAAGAACTGTCACTGTTAGAATACTATAGAAGATGGAATAGATCAACAAAAATACTAAGAAAGATAGATGTGATAAAAACAATACACAGTATTAGAACAGATCAGGGTCTATCATACATTATCGCAAATAAACTTAAAATTTCAGCACAGGCAGAAAAACTTAGAAGATACACAGATAAATATAAAGGAAACATACAAAATAAGGACTTTATTGATGACTCAAAAAAGTTTTACAGATAATTTGGAAGCAAGGTAAAAGGAATTGAAAGACCACCCAAAAAAAAGAGAAAAGAGAGACATTTTAAAGAAGTATCTATGAAGATCCTGTGGAACATAACAAATATGCTAAATGGATAGAAGAAGTAAAAGAAAGAATAAGAAGTTTAAAGGTGCAGGATATGAAATAGGATGAAGTAACAGCCAGAGAGATTGAAACAAAATTAAGAAAAGCCTCTAACTGGAAAACCCTGGTCCAGATGCACTCCCTAACTTTTGGTTAAAAGTATTAACATCTTTGCACGAAGATGTAGCCATGAGTAAGAACTATTTATATGCGCGCCCCGAACAGACACCATTCTGGCTAACAACAGGCAAAACAATGCTCTTACTTAAGAGTGAACCTGCAAGCTACCCTAAAAATTATAGACCAATAACTGTCTAACCAACTATACATGGGAATTGATGCTGACAGAGTTTATAGTCATTTAGAAGAAAACTCAATTATGGCAGTAGAACAAAAGTGCAATAACAGAAAGTCATATGGAACAAAGGGTCATTTGTTGTTAAATAAAGTCATAGTGGAGAACTGTAAAAGGGGAATACTTTAAGATAGACATGGATTGACTATAAAAATGCATTTGATAGTATCCCACATGCATGGATAAAAGAGTACTTGAAATGCATAAGATACACCCTGCACTGATCGACTACATTACAATGACCAGGAAACAGTAGCAGACCACTTTGAAATTAAGCCATGATAAAGGACAGATTATTATCCCAAGGATAAAAATTCAAAGTGGTTTATTCCAGGGTGACTCTCTGTCACCATTGCTATTTTGCCTTACCATTAACCCATTAAGCTGTTTACTTAAAAACTTAGTCCAGGGCTACAATTTGGCTCCTAGAAAACAAGAAAATGTAAAGACTTCTCATCTTCTCTTTGTCAATGATTTAAAACTGTATAGCTAATCAGATGAGGAACTGAAAGCACAGCTGCAGATTGTCAAAACTTTTTCAGATGATACAAGAATGTCATTTGGCCTTGATAAGTGTGCAAAAGCAATATTTAAAGCAGGAAAACTGCAGCATCAAGAAAACATTAGTTTGGGACAAGAATGTGATACAAAAGAACTTAAGCAGGAGGGTGTGTATAAATATCTGGGAACTGATGAAGGATCAACAATAAAACATGAACAAATGTGAATAAAACTTAGTAAGGAATACTTTAGAGGACTTAAATTAATTCTAAAAACAACACTGACGTCTAGGAACAAAATCCAAGCTATAAACCAATTTGCTCTTCCTGCCCTAATTTACAGTATTGGAGTGATTGACTGGCCCCAAAACATGTTGGATAGATTAGATAGGAAAACAAGAAGGATGCTGCATGCCGACCAAATGATTTATAAAAATCAGTGTATACCAAGATTATATATTCCCTATTCCGATGGAGGGAAGTGCCTCCTTCAAACTGATTACATGTATAGATTTGCAATCATGGGACTCCACACATATTTGCTGACCTCATAAGACCAAAATGTAGTGAAAGTTTTGAAACATGAGGAGAATAAATCTAAGATGACTTCTCTGCTTAATTTAGCAGAAGCACATCGGCGTCAAGCAGAAATAGAAATCAAACCAGAAGTAGATAAAAAATCAGGCAGCAACTGAATGTGCCAAAAAACAAAAGAAAGAATATAAGGCGAAGGACCAGATGAGAAGGCAAGAAATGTGGAAAAACCATAAATATAGTTGCAAGTATAGAAAACTTATGGAAGAACCTCATGTTGATTAGGAACGCATGCGGGAAGGGTTAAGGAGAGGTGAGTTTAAACCAAGAGATGAAAAGTTAATATTGGCAGCCCAAGATAGTGGGCTACATACATGCTGGTTTACAAAGTTCACTGAACATGTGGGAGAAACAGACAAATGTAGGTTTTGTAAAACCGAATTGGAAGCAGTTGCACACCTCGTTGCTAGTTGTGAAATACTAATGGCAGAAGGACTGTATACTGAAAGGCAAAATAATGTGGCAAGACTGTTGCACTGGGGATTGTGCAAATATTATGGTATTGAAGTGGCTGAAAAACACTGGAAACATAAGCCACAAAACATCATAGAAAATGATGAAATTTACATCACGTGGGATCACCCATTACCAACAATTCAAAAGATAGAAGCTAGAAAACTGGTTATAGTGGTCCAAGAAAAGAAGACAAAAGCAGCATTGATCATTGAAGTCACTACACCCAGTGATTACAGAGTCCGCCATACAGAGGGACACAAAGTCAGAAAATATCAGGATCTGCAGGCAGAAACAACAGCAATGTGGAAGAAAGATACCCAGACAGTACCAATAGTAGTCGGAGCAACAGGTCTTATAAAAAAGAGTCTACAATCATATTTAGATATGCTACCAATACATGTAACTCGGTATAAATTGGAGACAGAGTCATTACTGGGCACATTGCTCGTACTACGAGGAGCACTACTGGCTGATATCAAAGAGTGAAACAATACTAATTTCATGAACTTTAATCGTACGTTTACTTAAGAATGGGGTCCATTTCCATCATGGTATTAGAAAACCAAAAGACTTGGAGAAATTAAAGAAGGATTATACCATTATATCTATTATTTACTAGGTCATATGAATATGGGGAGATTCCTCAGGATTGCAGACATGCGTTTATTAAACCTGTCTTTAATGGAAAGGGAAGTAGGACAAACCCAGAGTCATACAGACCCTTAAGTCTACTTTCATGTTGTGAAAAGTAATGGAGAAGGTAATACTGGATAAGTTCAAAGGTTCGTAGGTTGGTACTAGGCTATCTGCCCGAAGGCATTTATAAGCCTAGCCAGAATGTGTTGGCTTTCGCTGCCCCCTTAGATTAGTTCCCTGTGCCTCTGTCCAGCAGAGCCACTGAAGTGATCCCTGAGGTAAACTTTCTGTTTCCCATCCACTCATCAAGGTTTCTTTTGAAAAGTGTTAGAGAGGAGCTCTACCTAATGTAGATTGGGATCTTGTTCCAAAGCATGGGAAGTCTCTGGGACAGGAGTCTATCCCTCCAGCATGTCCTATTTATTGTTGTGGTGAGGTTTAGATCCCTAGAGCATGTGGCTCGAGGGGATAAGGTTTTCTTTAGGTGGAGCATGTCCATCAATTCTGGGTTGGACATGGCCTTGTATGTCAGGCAGAGATCACCTCTGAGTAGGCAGTATGCAACTGAGTACAACTGGAGTTTCTTCAGTCGAGCTGCATAGGGCATCTGTTTGAGGCCAGTGATCCTCTTGGTGCGGTACTTCTGTGGTCTTTCCAGCTGTTGCAGGTGTCTTGTAAGGTACATCCCAAATGGGGCGTTGTACTCTATGATGGGTCTGATGAGTGATGAGTAGTGGGGCACAATGACCTCTTTTGATCTGGATGCGAACCCTTTTGTGATTAGGTGGGCCAAGTAGAAGGATTTTCTAACCACTTTGGCAATGTGATTATCAAAGGTGAGATTACTATCTACTTGGGTCCCCAGATCCCTTATTACGTCTTCCATATTTAGGGGACTACCACCTATGTGGTAGTTTGTGGGTACTTTGTTTTTTCCAAAGGGGATGACTATGCACTTTTTGGCATTTAGCTTGAGGCCATGATTTTGACACCAGGTATCCGTCTCAGTAAAACCCTTTTGGAGGATGTCTGTGTCAGCCGGAGAGTCAATTATAGCCCCTAGTTTGCAGTCGTCTGCGAACTTGGTCTGCCATAGTCCTCCTGTGCTTGCCTGTACCTCTGAGAAGTATATGCCAAACAGGGGGGGGTCCTAGGACTGAGCCCTGGGGAATGCCATTTGTAACCAGTTTAGAGTCGGACCAAGCTCCTGCAATTCTCACCATGTCGGTTCTGTCCGTGAGCCAGTTGGCAACCCATCTTGTGATGTAGGGATTTATTTTCAGGCTGGTGAGCTTGTCTATAATACTAGACTGGGGAATGGTGTCAAAGGCCTTAGCGAGGTCTAGGCAGGCTGTGTGTACCACCTTTCCCTCATCTATAGCCTTGTTAACTGTCTCAAAGAAGTCCAACAGGTTTAGAAGGCATGATCTGCCCTTAACAAAGCCAAAATGGGTAGGTTCCAGTGTTTGGAGGTTCGCAATGTCTCTGTTAATGAGTTCCATGATGATGCGCTCCATAACTTTGCAGACCAAGCTAGTCAGGCTTATAGGGCGATAGTTCCCAGGGTCTGTTGTGGCTCCACCTTTGTGGAGTGGAATAACTATTGCTGTGCACCACTCTATGGGTTTGTAGCCTGTGGAGAGGCTGAGTTTGAACAGTGTGTTTAGGTGAGGGGTTAGTTCGTCTTTGAGCTCGTGTAGGATGCAGCCTGGTACACCGTCTGGTCCCATTGATGCTGTGTTTTTGGCTTTGGAGAGGGCTGTTTTAACCTGAGTGTCTGATTTCAGGGACTCTACATTCTTCTGGTATGGTTATGGGCCCTTTTGGGGTTTTGGTTAGAGGGGGTGAAGTTTGCACTGAACCTGTCTGCCAGGATGTTGGCGATATTGGTCGGTTCAGTGTATTTTGTGCCATTCTGCACTAACTCCGAGCAGATCTGAGCATTGCCACTTAGATTCTTGACATAGCAAAAGAATGCCTTGTGGTTATCTTTGGAGTCCTAGGCAATTTTTCTTTCAAAGCTCGCCTTGGATGATTTTATGAGGGATCGTAGTTTCTAGCTGATACTGATCAGGGATGTCTTCCTTTCTTGGGATTTTACTCTTTTCTGTACTAGTTTCCTCCTTCTATTGTATAACTTGTTTATGGCAGGAGTCCACCAGACTGGTGTCCTTTTCTTGGAGGAGTGAGTCTTGGTTTTGCTTGGGATGGCACGATCCATGCATTCTTGTAGCTGTCCGTAGAATGCATTAGTAAAGGATTTAGCAGCTTGGACAGTGTTATCCTTCAGCATGGGGGATTTGAAACTTTCCACCTCAGTCTTAAGTAACGTGAAGTTTGCTTCTGAAAAGGTTTTCATGGTGGTTTTCTTGTTCGGGGGTGGGGGCGGAATATGGATATCCAAAGTGATTTGCTTATGGTCAGATATAACCAGTGAGGGGTTGACCTCTGGTGTGGAACACCGGTCGCCCATGTTGGTGATGACCAGGTCCAATATGTTGTCACCTCTGGTGGGAGTGTTGACCAATTGAACCAGGGCATTTGAGTTTCTAAATTCTAGGAAAAGTTGGGCAAGGGAATTAGTACTTGTTCTAGTTCTCACAGTTAATGTTTGGGTAATTGAAACCACCCAATATTAGGGTGTTTGGTAAGACATTTATGTTTCCCACTGTTTCCAGAAATGCAGAATTGGTGTCCTGGGACATGGTGAGTGATTTGTAGCAAGCTACAATTTGAATTGCAGTTTTGCCCATTGTTAGTTGCACATGGATGATCTCTGAAGCATTGTGCTGTGCCACTAACCTGGAGGTGTGGGTATCCTTGATGAATATGGATACGCCCTCACCTTTTGTATTTCAGTTTGGGTTCTGTGGCCAAAATGTATGGTATGAGTTGTAGCCTGGTAGTGCTGGGGTGCTCTCTGGAGCCTTAAACCAGGTTTCTGTTACTGCACAAATATCAATTTTCTCCATACTGAGGAGTGCCTCGAGTGCATGCATTTTGAGGTTTAGACCTCTGGCATTGAGTACCATTATCCTTCAGTTTTTTGTTACTTGTGCTATTTATGGTGGTGGGTTTATCTTTTGAGCCTTGCCTAAAAAAGGCACTATGGGGGTGGCAAGAGCCTTGGCCTGTATTCGAAAGCCTAAGGGTGACAGGTGCAAGACGTCTCTAGCGAAGCAGCGTGGCTTATTGAGTATGTCATCCCAGGCGGACAGACACTGTATCCCCTTTTAATGACACCAGAAACTTAGTCAATTTTTGAAATCGAGAATTTTTTCTTTATACCGTAGTATCATTCTTGGTGAGGGCAGGATGCTACTCAGGGTCAGGGTCATACCGGCCTGGGCTACATGATCAGAGAGCTCTTCCATGTCTCTCTTCATGTAGTCCAAGGAGGTACGGCTCAAGTCATTCACACCAACATGGACAATGACAGAGTCATATTTGTACTTGTTTTGGAGTGACCTGAGTGCTCGTGTTATGTGGCGGATCCTGACACCCGACAGGCAGCTAACAGTAACCTTCTCCTTATTCAGCCTATTGAGTGGGACGTCAGTGCACCTGACTATAGAGTCACCTATTACTAGTATGTTGGTTATGTTATTTTGCCTTAAGGGCTGTGATTGCATGGCACACTGGTTTTGTAAAGTATGTGTTTCATGGTTTGTGTTGGGGAGTGGGGGTTGCTTGGATGTTTGCTTTGAAGGTCTCTGTTGGTTTTGCAGATTTTTATTTAGAGCCTCCGAGTATGTTTTCATGTATTTATGTGTGTTTTTTGCCGGTGCTGGTTTAATGGGTCAATGTAAGACTGGTGGTGCGATGCAAGTATTTCCCTTCTCCTCTTGACTGTCTGATCCAGTCTTGGGTTGAGCGAGCGTAGCCTCTAGTTTGGCTGTATAACTGCATCTCTCGCATGTATTAGTGTTTGGTGGTAGGAGGAGGGGGTTGTCTGTGTACATGAGGCAGTTGTAACATTGCCTCAAAATGCCCAGATTCACCAGTTGGACTGGAGAGTACACCTGAAACTGCCCTTTGGACACGCCTGGATAGGTACAGTGAACTGTTTTACTGGATGGCTGGTAAGGTCGAATAGAGAGCCTTGTCCTTCTGTACAGTACAGGAGGGTCTAGTGCTAGGGTTTATAAGTGCTTGCTATATGTTTTGAGCAAGTGTCAGGCTGAGAAATGAATGGCTTGAGTGCTTAAGTTGAAAGTTTGCCTAGTTCCAAGGGTAAAATTGAAAAGGAGACTTTGTGGAGCAGGGAATAATTTTACCTTAGCTAGCCGGTGCTGCCCTGCGCACAAAACTGGGCAAATACAGTATTTATAGCAGGGAAATGAAAGAGATAGAAATTAGTCCAAAATGGTCAATAAACTACTAATTTCTGGGCTGAAACCACTCCTCCAGGGACAGATAGGCTGCTCAAAGCTCCTTTCTTTCACTGCTCCCCTCTCTCACTGGTGAACAGAGAAACTTCCTTCTATCCAAATAATGTATGGGCAAACACAGAGATTTGTAACACAGCCCTGAATTCAGCACTAACCTGAAAACTGGACTATACTAGCTTAGAAAGGTGGGAAGCAAGTATATATATATATATATATATATATATATATATATATATATATAGATATATATTATACTATATATTTTTTTTTTTTTTTTTATTATCAGATTTGGATATGTTGGGAATTGAAACCATATATCAGCATGCATGTGTTGAAAACAGATCTATTACCACCTGTAACATGATGTTGTATAACAATATAATAACAGCTATGAATGAAAAATTGTGCTGTGATATAATTTAAATAAATTTAACTTCAGAATTTGACAGGATCATACACAAAATACTGATGAATAAATTAGAACAACTAGGTTATTAATGTACTCTTGATAAGATGGATAGCTGCATGGCTTACAAATAGGACATGGCAAGTATCATACAGCAATTGCACATGTGAAATTCTTGGTTACAGTCAGAGTGTCCCACTGGGCTCTGACCTAGGCCCTACTTGTTTAGATTGTATCTTTCAGATCTATCTTTTTCATCTGAGTTGTTCTAGAGTCTGTATGCAGATGACTTGAAATTGGGTAAACTGATTACATGTGTTATAGATAAGACATGTCTGTAAAAGAACTTGTCTAAATTGACCATTTAGGTACATGAGAATAATATGCTGATTAATACATCAAAAACTAAGCATATGAGATTTGAGAGACATAAACTCTACGTTGAGTATTTAATGCAAGATTGACACTGTAGATTCATTTAAGGACCTGGGTGTATGGGTATATGGGTAGATCCAGATTTAAGTTTTTCTAATCATATCAACCAATTGGTTAATGATAGTTATAGTACTATTGGTTGTGAAAATATTTATAAAGTCTAGGAAGTCTGAAATGATGAAGTCATTGTTTGTTAGTTACATTAGACCCAAATTTGAGTATGGGATAACAATATGGAAACCTTATAGGAAAACAAGCATGAATAAACTGGAATAAGTGCATCAGAAATATATCAAAGGCATCCATGGATGTGAAAATTTAAGTTATTATGAAAGTATCTGAATTTGTGCAGTGTCTCGTACAGATATTTAAGAGGAGACCTTATTCAGGTATATAGGGCATTTAGGGACAACTACCTCTGGAAATGTCTGAGGTTATCAAAAGGTTGTACAGACTCATCAGACAACTTATGTAGAAGATTCGATAGGAATGAAAAGTGCACTAAGTGGTTCTCTGAGAGAGACCAGCTGAGGCGTGGAACAACTACCAAAGTGCATCATAGTAAGTACTAGTTTAGATATTTAGAGGAACAGCCTGGACACTTATTAAGGAAATAACTGTTTCGGTATATTGGTGGGCTAGAAGGCCATTAATGCCCATGCTTAAAATATGTGTATATATGTATGCATGTATGTATTCTGACATTTTGCTGTCACCGTTTGCTTTTCCCATCATGATGACTTCTAAACACTGTTTTACTCCAAAGACCTCTTTTACTTCCTATTACCTTGCCTTCTTTGTCTACCTTTACCCCTCTAGGTACCAAGTAACCACATTTCTGCATCCCCTGCATATCCCTCATAAGTCTGGCAGATTTCTTGCCACATGATAGACTGGTAAGGGTGCCATCAATTTTAGTAACATTATCACTTGCAGAAGTAAGGCATTTTCATGCATTCTTCTGTAAATGTAATATATTTATTTTTATGGTGTCTTCTACTGTATTTCATATCACTTGTAATTATAATGGCCCCTGCTTTCATTTTATTCTCAGAGGCCTCCTTGTCCCTACTTTTCTCCTAACCACACTATAGCAACATTTTGCTGTTATATTCTAAGCCTAATGCCTCACTGAAACTTTTAGATGACTAGAACACCATACTCAAAGCCTCATATACTCCCTCTTTTACTAATATGTAGCTATCTCTGTATAAGGAAAACTAGGCTTTATTTCTATCTCCTGCTCTGTTTTCATTAATTTTGCTCAGACTTCTAATAACAGATTTTTCATCAACTAATATAGACAAGCCTAGTAAGAGGGGTTATCATTTTCTGGTCATCCATTACCTGTACTACTTCTGAGGTACTCCACTAAGTAATTTCTCTAGTTGTGAAACATTATACATATAGCCTGCATCTATCTCAACAACCTCTTTCTAAAACCTCCATGAGCTAAAGTTTGCTGAAAAAAATCCCCTCTAACTATGTCACAAATTTTACCCTCAGCAAAAAGTATTACTCCAGCATTTCTCCTTTTACCCATTTCTGTCTTTTCATGAAATCTATGAGTGTTCATAGGTTCATAGGTTGGTACTAGGCTATCGGCCCTAGGGCCTATACAAGCCTAGCCATAACAATTCCCTGGCTATTTCTTCCCATACTATTTACTTCCCTGGACCCCTGTTTAGCAGGGTGAATGACGTGATCCCCGGGGTGAATTTCCTTTCTCCCATCCAATCATCAAGGTTCCTTTTGAAGAGGGCCAAAGAGACGCTTTGCTTGACATGTATGGGCAATCTATTCCAGAGTCTGGGGAGTCTCTGGGTTAGGAACCTATCCTTCCAGCATGTTTTGTTTATTGTGATGACAAGATTTAGATCTCTGGACCATGTGGCTCTGAGGGATTGGGATTTCTTTAAGTGTAGCATGTCCAACAGCTCTGGGTTTGACATGGTCTTGTATGTTAAGCAGAGATTGCCTCGGAGTAGACGATATGCAACAGAGTATAGCTGGAGTTTTTTAAGGTGGTCAGCATAGGGCATCTGCTTTAAGCCTGTGATTCTTTTAGTGAGGTATTTCTGCGGCCTTTCCAGTTGTTGCAGATGTCTTGAGAGGTACATCCCAAATGGGGCGTTGTATTCTATAATGGGTCTAATGAGGGATGAGTACAGTGGGACAATGACCTTCTTTTTTCTGGATGAAAAGCCTTTAATGAGGTGAGCCACATAGAAGAATGTCGTGACTGTTGTGGCGATGTGGTTATTGAAGGTGAGACCACTGTCCACCTGTGTCCCTAAGTCTCTTCTCACCTTTGGTCGAGCTTGCGTTCTGGAATTTGGCCCACATATAGGTAAAGTTAAGAAAATTATGGTCAATAACTGGAACATAATTTTAGTTGACCCAGGATATTGTTAATATCTTAGGGACTCGTCCCCGATTTGTCAACAAAATGGGATGTAATATTAAAAGTCATCTTGAGAGAGGTTATTTGCCTAATGTTCCAAGTCATACACACACTAAAAATGTGGGAGTTGTAAACAATGTTATGTTATTTTTCAGGATAATAATATTATGTTGGAAAATGTGAATAGGACGAACATTTGGTTTCAGCAAGGTAATTGTAATACCAAGATGGTCATTTATGTAGCTAAATGTATGGTCTGTCCAGGATTTTATATTGGAAAGATGGAAAGGAAGTGTAATAGGCATATTTACGCACATTTGTAAAGCATTAGAACTAAAGATGACAAAAATGCTTTATATATGCATATTAAAAAAAGGGGGGATAGACATGATTTTAAATTTGCCATATTAGACAGCGTTCCAATGGACCCCAGGGGTGGTGATTGTAAAGGAATGCTGACATATAAAGAAATATGGTGGCAATTATACACCGATGCTTCTACACCACCAGGATTAAATGATGTTATTACAATAAAGCCTTTTTTGCATACTGCTTGAATTTTATTCGTTTTATTAGTTCCATTAGTATCTAATGGACGTGTTCTATAGTATTTTATACTTCGAGTTATTTAGTGATTTCTCATATATGTAGATTTATTCAGAATATTATAATATAGGCATACCAAGTTGTGTATTTTTGTGTTAATGATTTAGCATTTAAGCTAATTTTATAGCTATTGTGACAATTTGATTTATTATAATATACAATGTGGTTTATATCAGTTTTTGTCTAATTCAGTAGTGTTAGATGTTGGCTCCTTTAAATGCTGCGCTTTTGGCGCCAATTAAGTTATTTAAATGTTAACTGTCCTTTTGTCTGTGTTCTGATGAAGCTTGCGTTTTAGCGAGTGAAAGCGCTCAACCAGTTGTTTTTTGTGCTAATAAATCAGTGGATTTTACTTCTTAGTGAAGACTTGGTTTTGTTCTGCTGTGGCTTAATTTGTGGAGTTGGCATCTCAAGACACAGAGGCTGTAAGCGTTCTGCTTCTGTGGTTGCTGTTAGTTCACAGAACACTTTTGTGTATCTTTTTGACTTTCTGTGTTTAGTGTACTGCCACCTATGTGATAATTCACGGGTACATGTTTTTTCCCAAAGGGGATAACTATACATTTCTTTGGCATTGAGCTTGTTCACAGATTTACAGATCATACCTGTCCCACAATTTTAGTGTGTGGATTAACTACATCCAGCCTTGTGGTTAGTACCTTAGCCATATTTTTTTTTAACAGTGCCTAGTGTACAAGGTTCTCCCACCCTTCCTGGTTCCAATTTAATTCTTACCACACCCTTTTCTGCATATAATTCAACATAAATCTGTTTAAATCTTTGCCTGATTTCTAACTCTGTTCTTATTAAGGATATATTTCTTCCATATCTCCTTTTATTCTCCTCTTTGTCTTACTGACCTGAATTTATTCACTATTTATATCCCCATTAATTTACCTTATAGCCATTTGTGATATGTACTGATACAAGCTTGGCCTGTAACCTCAGCTCTTCTGAACTCATATCCACTCCTACCTCCATACAATACATACCTCTTAACCTCTTAGTTCAAGAAATCTGGTTAAACACTAATATAATGGGGGGGGGGACAATAGCCCCAAAATAGGAAAATAATTTAAACATTGCTATTTTAAACTTAGAAAGCTGATAGAATAACAGGATTTGTATTAGCATGCATTTTCTGAATTATATGATATGAAGTCTGAAACTCATATGTATGCCATTATTTAGTGACTTCAATCATTGGCGATTGCAGTGAAAACCACATTTTCTGTGAAAATCTGGACAGTTGAGAGTAATGATGCCATAACTTTGAATGAACTCCCAGCAGGGCTTCCTCTTTTATCACATTCTGCTCCTGCTTCCTATTATCATCTTCTATGCTCATTGCTACTGCTACTTTACCTCGATTTCACTAAGCCTCACAGATTTATTCCCTGCCATTTAAGTTGTCTCCAATTACATAAACTACAGTATATCTAAGGTTTTCTTGCTGTTGCTTAAAACCCGTATTTGCAATGCACCATTTCAAGTCTTTTTCCGGCTTCCCATTTCTAACCAAGTAAAATTTTTCAAGTACAGGTGCATGGACTGATATTGTATCTGTCTTAGATCCTGATTCATTTACTTCACTTGTCTTCTATCTCCCCTCCAAAACAAATAAAAAAAAAACATTTAAATGGGTTGTGTGAACTATTACTTTTTTGGCACTTTTTGCCCTCACTTCCCATCAGTCATCCTCAACCCCCTTGGCTAGACTGACCCATTCATTCACTCATCATTAAGGGCAAAAATCAATAAAGAGAGATCATTATTAAGGTTGCCAACAGGGGTGGTTTATGTTTTTTTTTTACTTTAAGGATCTATATCCTCATACATGCTCAGCTGACTAGAGGACAGGGGCACGCAATCAGTTGAATGTGCTGGCCATCCCTCCTCTGCAAGGGATGCTGCCAGGAAGCAACCCCTCCTGCCAACCATGAAGCCTGATTTTCTAAGTCTCTACCAGGGAACTCACACTTCTCTGTGTACTTCCCAAGTGCTTGCAACCCTCACCTCCCTGCAGGAGAGACAACTAGGCCACGCCCCTTCTCTCCTCTCCCCTCTTTCCTTGATTGGCTCTTCCCATTTCAGGGCTATTAGCTGAACCCTAGTCACCTGCATCACAATCAGCGTTCCTTCCCTTCAGTGCCATGGAGCTAGACTAGACTATGTCTTATCCTGTGGCAGAATTCTCTTTTTCAGCATATCCTGACCCCTATTCAGGTCTACAATGATATTAAAATTATCTGCGACAACCTCTGTCTCTCCTTACCCCTTGAGCTGTCTCCATTTCTGAAAGAAAATAGAAAACAAGGGTCCATCATCCTTATTTAGAACATATACATTCCTTAAAATGAGCCCTTCCTCCTTCATTCCGCCAGTTCAAATCAGAGAGTGGCCAAACCAACTCTTTTTAACCTCCTCCATGATAGTTGGTGCATCTTTTCTGAAGAGAATTGTATCCAACTCTTTTTTCTTCCTGGTTTATGACCTGTAATAGCTACTGGAAAATTCTTGCAAGTTACAAGCTTAACATACTTAAATTTTAACATTTTCCTGAAACAGAAGTCTGTCTTCCTTGGACTTAATCATTTTTACAGAACCCTTTTCTTCTTTATATGGTGTAAACCTTCTCCACACATTCAGCTTATCTAGCAATATACGCCATTAATCTTTGCCCTCTGCAGATATACCCGAAATACTGTATTTAGTTCTGTTTGACCTTATATGCAAATGGAACTACTTTATCGTCTGCTCTGATGTCACTAATTCTTCATCTGTCTCACATTGCGTATTCCACCACCTACCTCAGGCACTTCACCTCCATCACCTCTAGCTAACACAATTGTAATACCTCCCTTGGCCAGGTTACTCCACATATAGTAATGCTGTTTGCACCACTGTTTTGTGTGCCTTACTTACAGCTTCTTTGTCGCTCTTCTGTTATAAACTGCTCCTGACACACTGTGCCAGTTGGCTGCAGCCTTTCTGATTCTAGGTTTGACATTCTCATCCAGACTTCCCTTCTTCAAAAGCACCCTTCCCAGGTACTTGAAGCTGTTAACCTGTTCAACTGTTTTTCCTTCTATCTCAGTTTTCACCTTCTTCTGATCTCTAAAGTTAGCTGCCATGGCAGCTGTTGCATTCGGTTACATCCTATCTGTCTTCAGTTTTGCATTCCATTCCCTTATCATTTCCTGGCTGCAGTCCTTGTTCAGTGTCTGCTTACAATACCACATTGTCTGCATACAACCGTTTTGTTGATCTTTCCCCTCTGAGCTGTTTGCTAATGTAGTCCAGCACCAGAATGAATAGCAGTAGGCTCAGAGATGACTTCTGATGCACACCCACTCCCACTGGGGTCCTCTAAATGAGTCCGAATGCTGCCCATACTTGTGTAATTGGGTCATTATTTATAGTCTGCACTGATTCCACTAAAATGCTTTTGGGGCTTTAAAACTCCACAGAACTGCTCAAATCATCTTTCTTAGACTCTTGTCATATGCTTTCTCCAAGCCTAGAAATACCCAGTTGGACTCATTTCTCATCTCTAGCTTCTTCTCCAATATCTTTCTCACTGCAAACCCCTGGTTGGTTGTGCTGCATCCTGAGCTGAATCTTGCTCATCTCCCATCTTACTGTGTGATACTCTGTATAGCCATCAATCACCACCTGCATCACTTTTATGCAGTATAGTACCTCTGTACTGCCCACAGTTGTGAATGCTCCCTTTGTTCTCGTACAATGGCACTAGAATGCTTTTTCTCCACTCATCTGGGGTACTTCTTTGTCTCCATACTGCTGTGATCCCATTCTCTCTTAACAGGCCCAACATCTTGACCATATCTGCGGTGACATCCTCTGTACCTGCTGCTTTCCTTAAATTCATTTTCCATAATGCTGCTCTTACATGGTGTAGAGTGGGGTGGTATGGGACGTTTTGACCCTGGACATTTTGACCACGGATGTCTTGATCCCTACATTAACACATTCCATATCTAGATCTGTAACACTTTGAATACAGTTTGATACTACTATTATGCCCTAGTTAACAAGGTTTTATAATAGTTTATAACACTCAGCAAGAATAGCGAAAAAATATGACAATCATGCACAATTCCACAAAAAATAACCCCTCAATAGACAGAACAAACTATCATTCCCATTACTGGTCTGTAACCTGGTAAAATCATAAAGAACTTACATTAGCAAAGTAAAAAAAAAAAACAGAACACTGTCTGGAAAGTAAAACCAGCTTTAATAACAATAAAATGCATAAAACTGAATAAAAGTTCAGATACGCTGAGTAAATCTTCAAATATGCTAGTTAAATATGGTAACTTCCTATGTAAAACTCATGATTGATTTCCTTGTTAACATGTTAAAACTATTGTTAATTAAGTTAACTATATTTAAATATTAAATAATATGTTAAATAAATTAACATTTATATATTAAAATGTTAAGTAATATATTAAACTCCTATCTAAAATTCCTAATTAAGATATTAAGTATTATAATGCTTTTATTAAATTTAATTTGTGCCAAATAGTCCAGGGTCAAAACATCCAGGGTAAAACTGTCCAATAAATATTCTCATAGACAATAAATGTAAATTTTAATATGAAAGTGTATCCAAATGCATTGGGGTCAAACTCTCCTGGGTCAAATTGTCTGGGGTCAAACTGTTCTGCTCCCTTCCTGGGAATGTCTTCCTCTTTAATCATAGGCTGTGTCTGGAGTAGTACAGCTTCTGTGGGGTTTTCTTCATTCAAAAGCTTCTGAAAGTATCTCTTCCATCTGTAATGATATGAGCATTCAGGTCCCCCATTGTCAACATCAACAGATGTTGCCCTTTATTACCTAGTAGGTCCTGCAGCTGATGCCTGAATCCACTCTTTTCATGACCATCATGACCCTGCTATGTGGCATAGGCTGAGGTCATGAATGCTCCCTATCATTACACTGGAGTCTTATTGCTGTGAGTCTATCACTAATTGTAGTGACATCACTCACTGTCTTCAGAAGACTCTCCCTCACCAGAATTCCAACACTATTTCTAGTCTGTCCTTCCCCTGAGTAGTAGACTCTGGATCCCTAGCCAAATGGTTTTCCTGTCTTGCCCTACCATCTTGTCTCCTGGATACACAGGATGTTCAGCCTCCTTCTTACCATCATGTCAACCAGTTCCAAGCTGCATCCAGTTAGTAAACTTATATTCAGTGTAGCTATCTTTAGTTCGTGTTTGGGAGGCAGACTAGTTTTATGACCAGTTTTCACTCAACAGAGCTATCCCATGTAATTCAGACTCAGTGAATGGACAACAGCTGGCCACTGTCTTACTGTCTCTGGGCTGCTGAGCTTTATGGATGGTTCACACTGGTCAGTATAGGCACACCAAACCCTACTACCATTAACATGTATCTCTGATGTAGGTCAGAGTAGGTGGTCACTCAACCCACTTATTACTAGCAAACAATCATTCCCATTTTGGTGACATTAATTAACTTGACCAAATCACTTTGAGCCAATTATCACTCCATTGAC